>NC_056737.1:1957457336-1957544836 GCF_019279795.1 Protopterus annectens
GGATGCTTAAGTGATGTCCATTTTTATGCAGTAATAATGTTTTAAATATTTTGCCTTTACTACTTGTAAAGGTGTATTGTAATACTATTTGATTGTTCACTTTAAATGTATATGCTTTAATTATGATGTCATCATTAGGCTTAATTAGTAATTGAAGGTGTACTTGAAGGTACATGCTCTTATGGTTTGAAGAAGCCACTTTGGCGAAAGCGCTTACCAGATATCTGCTAATAAAAGATTTGGTTTTAAAGAAGTTAACAGCATTTTGCTTCATTGGATTGGATTATTCTTATATTCCTGGTCTGAAGAGACTTGTCGTATGCTGTTTGATGTGATTTATATGACTTTGGTCTGAAGAGACTCATTGTATGCTGCTTGCTATTTTCTGCATGGTTTTGCACCTGAGCAGTTTCCTTTATTTTTTATGATTTTATTTCTGTGCTTTCTGCTCAGGAGTGTACATTTTCCTGTGGTACTCATTGTTATTTGGATTATATCATATCCTAAACACACTAAATAATACTATAAAGCAGGTGTCAGTCAAACTGACTCACAGCTTCATACAAAACATAAAAAATACAATTTTCATGAAAACAGCCATTTGATTTAGTATTCAGGAGAAAAAAATCCTTCAGTGAAACGGCCTTTGATTTCAGAACATTATCCTTTCCTGACAATACTTGCTGAGGTCCAGGAAGCTGTAGTGCAGGTGTTCAATATGAACACAATTATTCTCAGTAGTATGAGTGTGACATTATATCTCATTGTGGCATAGCTGCAACTTTGTTAAGAAATGAACTACGCAATAGTCCTAAATTATGACTTTAACTTGATTTATATTTTTCATCAAATTATGTATGTGAAAAAAGATGTGCAGCTCGATTCATAAATGTCTTCCCCATGCATACAGAAGGCAGCACAGATACTTTCTGCACTATAGATGCAGCATGTAGATGATTCTTAAACTCAGTCACAAAAGCAATGATTTGTTGCATCTGGCAATACACAGCAGACTTAGTATAATGCAGCATTGCAAGGGAGAAGTCTGAACAGAATACCTGCAGAATACAATGACCATCAAGGGTAGTGCCAGTGTCAGTTGGGTGAGGTCAGATCAGTGACCTTAGCAGGACATGTACAGCAAGACTGTGGAGGACCATGGCTGCTAGCTTGAAGTTCTGTGTAAAAGAGGAATACAGGCAATGGTAAAAGTGGAGAGAAGTGGCAATGCTGCAACTGTGTATTAGCATAAGGGCATGTTAAGGCACACAGCATCAATACCAATCCATAATTCTCTGTGATGCATTCATAATCAAGGTGACAGCTCATTCAGAGTCTCAGTAGATGCCTTAAATTGACACAAGCTGAATTGCAAGTGCTCGGTATATCACATAATCCCCCCAGTTGATTTAAAACACAATGGTGAAATGAGCTGGCCACCTAATGGATGACTGCTAAATCAGCATTCTTCTGAAGGAGAAGAGTGCTCTCTTGAAGTAATATTTCTGGGTTACCTCAGATTTCCAAGTTTCAAACTTTTACAAACTCTGTACTATCATCATATCACATGAGAAGTTGCTTGTACTGCAGATTAAACAAAATATTTCAAGGATTCTTCCAAAATGGTCACTCTGGTGGTGTGGAGGGATAAAGCCCTGACGATAACCCAGTGGACCCAGGTTCAATTAGTGGCTCAGGCAATTGATGTAGTTGTAGAGAAGGAATGGATGTGCCCATCCAGGTTGGAGGATACTCACTGTGCTCTCTAATTGCAGGCATGGCCAAAAAACTGGATTTAGACTAGGATGGAATCAACAAGTGTGAGGTATGGGAAAAAGGAGTGGGTAAGTCATGCATAAAAAATCAAAATAAAAAATTCTCTTCAGATAGATAAATGATCCCCAGGACACCTACATGATCCACAGCTGGCCCCAGCAAAAATGTAGTAAGTCCAGAGTAGTTGAAGAGTAATTAGTGGACCTGGTATGGACATTGGGTACTTAGGGGTGGGCTGGTAAAGATGCAGTGTGAGGGTACCAAGAAACGACTTTTGCAAAATGTTAGGTACACAGTCTCTAGTTGAAAAACATTCACAGCCAATGTCCACAATTTCTGTGGATGGACTTATCACCTCAAATGCTACAGTAACTCTTGATCACACTTGACTACCATGTCTCGAATATGTGAAGCCAGCATCGGTCCCTTTGATGATATGGAATACTGGAATGGTCAGTTAATATATCAGTCTAGAATTCCACTTTGAACTGCCTCCAGTCATATGACAAAGGTACTCTAAATCAGACAGAGGAATGAAATTGTTCATTGCATATTTATCATAATTAAACTTTTGTGTTTGTTTTTCATGTACTACAGAATCCATGTTAGGTTGAAATCAAGTGAGATCTTTACACACATAATTATTCAGAAACAGTTTAGCAGGAGATTATACAGTTTTGTCTGCTATAATACTATAGCCAAAATATGAAATCCTGTCCTCATTATTTAGTACAATATTTATTATTTTTTTATTCAAGCATTAAACATTTGAATATAGTGTTCAGCTTGATCTGACATAGCTGGATCTGCAGATGTAGTGGTGTAGTGAAACACACCATTTTGTTTAATGAAGTAACACATTTCTTCAGACATGAGCAAAGTACTGTTATCTATTAATGATATTCTCTGTCAAATTAAATAAAGTGCAATATCACATAGTCAGAATATTTGGAACCATTTTGAATATGCATCCACCATAATAATTAATATATTATTCAAGAAAATACCAGCAAAATCAGTGTGCATTCTATTGTAGCACCAACCAGGAAATTGTAAGGATACAGCAGAAGTTAATGCAAAATTTTTACTCCACTTAGTTTGATAAATATTTTTTACAATTGTCTTCAAGTTTTTTATCGGGTTTTGGTCACCAGACAAAATCATTTGTCATAGTGCTCAGTTTTACAGTTCCTAAATTACTTTATCAGTTTAATGGATATAATAACTGTTTCCTGAAAGAACATCTCCTTACTCTACAACTTAAACCTGTGAAACAGAGTGAACATCCCATCCATCATGTAAGGCCAGTATTTCATAAAATGTGTTAACACTTTGCAAAATTCACTTTCATTATGAATCATCTGAGCTACCAGTTAAGCTTTTATAGCAATCTCCTGGACATAACTTTACACCATACATTAAGAATGGGTATGGTTTTAGAAAACCTAATACCTATAAGCCTGTATAGCACTCCATTATTAAGATGGTTTTATTTTATAGCTGTCATTACTAGACATTATTCAATGTGTATATGTTTTATGAGATATACCAGATTTGCTTGTCATTTTTTCAATGATTTACTGAAACTATATACAAATGCAAGGCATATGCAGGCCATTTAATAGTTTGCCTTATTGCTGATCCTGATGCAAATGTAATATTTCTAAACCATTGTTCTAAAGCCTCACTAAATGTATCCAAATCAGCAATACATTTTATACGTGCGGGTAGGCAGTTCCCTAGCCACCCTACTCTATGTTGCAAGAAAGTGATGAGCTGACAGTGGAAAACTAAGCATAAAATTGTTGTTCTTTGTGTTGGTACTGGGAATTACAAACTCCATACCCAGTGTTGCTGCCCGAGATTCATCAAAAAAGCTTTTGTGAACAAAAATTGTATAATCTCTAAGAAATCTGTACCCCATCAAAAAGAGGGAAATATGTCTGAATCTCTCCCAACAGGGTAAATAACAAAGACCTAATACCTGTCTTGTGGTGGCCTTCTGAATGCACACACGCTTATACAAATGACAGACTCTCAATGCTCAAAAAAGAGCCACAATAGTCTTATCATTGGGTGAATGCTAGATGAATAAAGCCTGATCAGCACATCTTTGTCTCTACAAGAAAACTTTGTAAGATGTTTTAATAAGCCCAACACATTTCCTAATTATCAGTCTGATATGCTCATCAAATTTCATTGTAGAGTCCACCAGTATACCCATGTCCTTAACCATACTGGTGCATCATCAGAGGATGTAGATATTCAGTGCACAGGGGTACATGAGGTTATTTGATCCATAGTAGATAACCATACACTTACAGCTGTTATACCTCATGCCCTTGTTTCTTACCCACGTAATTAATTTTTACAAGCTACTACTAAGAAAAAGATGATCCTCAGTGCTTGTGACTATGGTCATTAGAAAATTTGCTGAATCACATATTTTCTGATGCTGGGCAGTCTAACATCAACATGCCAAAAATTTAAGGGACATGAAACAGATCCTTGAGGAATTCCTTTCCCAACAGACTTGTAGGGAAAAATAATAATTTTGAATTCTAACTCTATACTTCCAATTTAGCAACCTGGTGGTGATCTATCTAATCACATATGCATTAATATTAATCTTACATGTGATGTCACTAAAAACTGCCTGTGTGACTGACTCAACTGCTTTTGCAGTCTAAATGCAAAACAATTTCTAGTACAAGTGTATTTCAATCCAAGGATACTTTGATCAGAAATCCTGTTGTTATCTTGGTTTACAGATGATTGCATGGTATGACAACTGATGCAGCTGAAAATTCATTTGCAACCTCTCCTAAATTGATAAGTCTTTTCTTTCCTTCCAGGTCTGTTTATAAACAGCTGCAAAATCAATAACAGGTTTTCCTCATGAAAGAGTCTGTTAGGAGAGACTTTAGTAGGTGGAACCCTTGTCACTCTCTGTCTTCTTGCAACTTCCATATCTTGTTTTTTAGATTATCAAGTGGGATTAGGAAAGCTTCTGTACAGCAATGTCAAGCATATTGTGATGATAGGACATACTGACAGCCATGCCAGGAGAAGTAGGGCAGTGGATGTATAACTTATGCCAGCACAGCTAGCTGGAATTTTGTAAAAACTTCAATGTCATTTGTGTATCAAACTACTTTGTACAGATCCTTGTTTAAACATTTATTTGTAAAGTTGCTTGCATGAACAGTGTTTCCTACTGGACAGAAAAGAAATGTACATGCATTATTGTAATTGTTTAAATGTATACATTGTAACATCATATTCTGGAATAGAAGAAGTTAATCCACCTGACTTTGAAAAAATATTCTTGAAATTAAATTATTTAATGGTTTAAGCCATAAAGATGTTACCCCGCAGTTTTGAAGGGGAGCCAGCGATACAATGTCTGTACTAGAGAATAGCTTGTAGCTCCAGTAGGAAGAGTAGCACGAGTTGTATTGTTTCATGGTTTCCAGATGCTGCAACAGATCTTAGAAAAGCTCCAGATATATATGGTAGCACATAGGTGCTAAACCCTAGCAGCTTCTAGGGGTGGGGGATAGGGCAAGAAATAGAATAATCAGATGACCAGATGTGTGTGATGTCATTTTGTAAGCCAAAAATAATATTTAGATATGAGTAGGACATTGCTGTCAGCATTCTGTATTCAGTCTTGGATGTGACAATAAGGGCCATTCACCCACATTATCTTGCCTTGCTCTATTCAGTAAGTAGGAACAGTAATTATTTAGCTTAGTTAGGAAAATATAGTGAGAATAGTTAAGCATTGTTTTTTCTGTAACTGTGTGACTCTTTCCAGCTGTGTTATTTTCAATATTTCCTGTGCTGAAACTCTGGTGTTTACTGTACATTGATATTTAGTATTTTTATGTTCTTTTATTATTTATTATTAAATATATTTAAACTTTTCATTGTGGTTGGTCCTTTTTAGAAAATATTTAAGTTTTAAGAGTATTTACACATATTTATTTGGTGATAACTCTGGCCACTTCTGAAAACCTGGCTGTTTGGTCAACATTACATTTATATTAATATTAATTTCACTCATATAGTTGGATACCCTTTTAAGAGCCTTATAGTAACTGACTGGTGGTAGTGAATCTACCTTATTATCTTTGAAAAGTTGGTAGAGAGGAGAATCTCTGCCAGCCTTTCCTAAGCATGATTGTGTGAAAATTAAATCTCAAAGTGTGTGTGTGTGTGGGTGTGGGTGTGTGTGTGTGTGTGTGTGTGTGTGTGTGTGTGTGTGTGTGTGTGTGTGTGAGAGCTACTTGGGCAGGAATACAAAGCACTGATTTCATAGAGAAAGTGATGGAGGACTTGGCTTGAGCACTCGGCTGAGGACTTAACTCTGAAACTGTGCCAGTGTGGAGCCTTATTTCGGACCTAGGGATAGACAGAAAGAAACCCAGACTCCGGGCTGCGTTCCCTGTGTGCTCTTAAGGGAAATTTTGCTTGATGCAGGGATGTCTGCATCTGGAAATTCTGGGTATCCATTTGTATTCCAAGTGAACATCGCTCTCCAGTGTCAGTGGCGAGGATTCAGGCTCCTTGATTACTGGCCCATAGTGGGGATGTCACATATTGGTAGGTAGTGGTGTGGATATTGAACTTCTGTAGTCTGTAAGCAGTTGTCACTAAATTTCTGCATTCTCTCAGCAGCCATGAGGTAGACACTCAGAGTTTCATATTACAAGAGTTGTATTCATTTATTTTTTTGTTAGTTTAGTTTAGCCAGGGAGAGCAGGCAGAGATGTGAGCAGAGGATTAAGGCATGCTGACAAAGAACCCATTGTCCAAGGGGTATGAAGCCAAAGGACTGGTTCATGCCAACCTGACTAAAGAGGAAATTATTTCAGCCTTATTGCAGCTACAACACAGACCAGCAATCAGTAGGACAACCAGACTGTTGATGGGAAATTGCAGCCCTCAGAAACAGAAGAGGTCAACTTTTTCTCAGAGGACTTTAAAATCTATCTGTTGTTAAAGACACTTGAACTGGAGACCAAATGCTTGGAATTAGAATTAGCAAAAGGGTGCATCATTTAGAGTTCAAAGTCGAATCAGCAGACAGACTGCAGTGTTTAGACGCTGAAGAAAATGAGAGGCAACGTCAATATGAAAAGGAGATGCTGACTCTTCCCCAAGGTCATGGAGGTAATGGGGAAGGAATAACCAAACCCCAGAAGCAAACAAGGTCAGTAAATTTCTTCCACAGTTTAGAGAGGGGGATAAGTTTGATAGATTATTCATATATTTGAACGAGTACATATACAGTATAATGTTGACCAAGGGCTCTGGGTATGGTTCCTGACCCCCTTACTCCATGGTAAAGCTATTACTGCTGTTTATAAATTGTCTGATATTTATTGTTTAAACTATGAAAAAGTCTAGAAATCTTTACTTGAATGCTTTAAGTTAACAACTGAAGCTTAGAGAAAAAGGTTTTGTGAACATAGACGCAAGGCAGATGAAAGTGTGTGTGATTATATTGCAGATTTAATCACTTATTTTATAGGTGAGTGAGTAGGTGTCAGGTACCCACTTTTGAAGAGCTGGCAGATGTTTTGGTGAGGGAACAAGCCATTAGCACTTTGCCTGAGGACGTGAAATGCTGGTTGGCAGACCACAAGTGTAAGTCTGCAGATGAGCTGGGGAAGAAAGGGATCTCTTCTTAGCAAGCAGAGCATCACTGCAAAATAAGGAGATGACCAGTGCTGCACATGGATATGAGGGAACCCACGGTGGGCAGCCTAAACCACCTGAACAAAATCCACCAGTAACAGGGGAAACCACTAGTTCAGATACTCGGCCAGGATCAAGGGTTAAATGTTTTAAATGTAACCAGTGGGGCTGTGTATTATACAGATGTCCACAGAGGAAAGGTGGGGAACAAAGGGTGGGGGAGTCATTGAGTGAGAATAACATTATGCTTGTGATAATTTGTCTGGAGACAATACAAGCACCAAACTATCACAAGAGGATATATCATATCTCAGTGGATGGAAAGCAGGCCACTGCTAAGAGAGACACAGCCTCTGACATAGCCATTGTGAAATCTGCAGTGCTTAAAGAGGACCAATATTTGCTTGGGCAGTCCACTCGTCAGAGCTTTAGGAGGGACCCCAATCCAAATACTTTTGGTCAGGGTTCACCTTAACTGGGTGGGTGGAAAAAAAGCAAGCAAGTAGGTGTGTTTGAAGATATCCCTGCAGATGTCCTGATAGGGAATGACATTGATAATGCAGTTACATGCAGTTAGGCTTGGAGGCAGGCATGTGAGTCTGTTATCCTGGGAGAGACCCAGATAGACACCACGCCTGAAGCCAGGGCTGGTGGTGTGCCTATTACAGGGAGAGAGCTGCCCTGTAGCAGTGATCCTGAAGGTGAGGTACAGCTGCTGGTATGTACTGATATTCCTTTGGACAGAGGAACTGCAAGGGCAGAGGTGAGTGGTAGTACCTAGGCTGACAGTGAGGCACAGCTGTCAGAGGACACCAGACTTCCTGTAGAAAGGGAGCTGGGAAGAGTCACAAAAATAGAGCTGAGACAGGCTCAGCTCTCAGACCCTACAATAAGGCTTGAGGGATGTAGCTAGGAAGGCACCTGATGCTCAAGGAAAAGGGGTGTCTGTATACAGGAACAAAGGGTTACTGCATAGAGAGTGGACCCCTGAGGGAGGGCTAGATGGTGAGATAATACAGCAGTTGGTCATGCCTAGAGTCTGTTGTCTGGCACTTCTAGCCATAGCCCATGACATTCTTTGTGCAGGTCATATGGGCATAAAGTGTACCAAGAGACATATTAAGCAGACCTTTTATTGGCTTGGGATAGCAAGGGATGTAACAGGGTACTGCAGGACCTGTGAGCAGTGCATAAAAATAGGCAAGGCAAGAGACAAGGTGAAAGCTCCTTTGATGCCTTTCGCTGCAATTGAGGAGCCATTTCAGAGGGTAGCTATAGATATTGAATGGCCTCTGATTACCCCAAGCTACACAGGGAAGAAGTATATCCTGGGAGTAGATTATGCTACTAGACATCCTGAGGCAGCGGCTCTGTACTCCATTGAGGCAGAAAAGGTAGCAAATGCTTTGTTAGAGATTTTCAGCAGGGTAGTTTTCCAAAGAAAACTTCTGACTGACACAGGTGTCAATTTCATGACAGACTTGCTGGCTTGTTTGTGAATGCACTGTGGGATGAAGCACATAAAAAACACCCCTACCATGCCAATACTAATGGTCTTGTGGAGATGTTAAACTCCACACTTAAGACCATGCTATGAATATTTGCAGACCAGTTTAAGAGAGAGTGAAAAAAATAATTGCCCCATCTGCTGTTTGCTTACAGAGAGGTACTCCAGGAATCCACAGGTTTTTCAGCCGTTGAGCTGCTGTATGGGCATAGGGTGAGGGGACCTTTAGATCTGATTCGTGATGAGTGGGAGGGTGAGTGAATTCCACAAGGAGTCTCTTGTGGCATATGTCCTAAAATATGTCTAAAAAGGACAAGGTTCAGGGAGTTCATGGGCTTGGACCAGAAGAACCTGGCAGGAGCTCAATAGCCAAATAGGGTCTGGTATGACAGGAATGCTTGATCCTGAGAGTATGCTGTGGGACAGCAGATGATGGTTCTCATTCCTGTCAGACACAGTAATCTGTAGGCAGCTCAGGAGGTATCCTTAAAAGTGGTAAGTCAGTGATGTTAACTACATGGTAAAATTGCTAGGCAGGAGGCATGCTCAGAAATTGTACCATGTTAACATGATGAAACCTTACCATGAAAGGGAGGCCGTGGTGCTATTTGTAGTAGAAGGCAGAAGGAGTCTGAGGGGGAATCTATGGCTACAGTGAGCCAGCCAGCAAAATGCCAAGTTACTATGGTGGAGCCTAGGGTTGCAGGCATATGATAGGACAGTACAGTATTTTAGTGGTGTCAGCCATGCCAAGGCATATGGGATCTCAATACAGGGTATGGGATAATGTATTCCCAGATTGACTCATTCCTCTCAAGCAACATTTGTCAAAGGGTACTTGAAAAATTAGCTTGAGTCTTCAGAGAGGGGGAGAGATGTGATGATAGGAGGTACTGCCAGCTATGCTAGGAGAAGTAGGGCAGTGGATGTATAACTATGCCAGCACAGCTAGCTGGAATTTTGTAAAGATGTATATGTCATTTCTGTATAAAACTAATTAGTACAGATGCATGTGTTTAAAAATGTGCTTGTAATGTTGCTTGTGTTAAAATGTATCGCCAGTGTTTCCTGCTGGACAGAAAAGAAATGTACATGCATTATTGTAATTGTTTAAATGTATTCATTGTAATAGGATATTCTGGAAAAGATGAAGTTAATCCACGTGACTTTGAAAATAAATTCTTGAAATTAAATTACTTTATGTGTTAAGCCATAAAGATGTTATACCACAGGTTTGAAGGGAGCCATAGACTCAGTGTCTGTACTAGAGAATAGTTTTTAGCTCCTGTAGGAAGTGTGGAATGGTTTTATTGTTTTATGGCTTCCAGATGCTGCAACAGATTTTAGAAAAACTCCAAATATGTATGGTAGCACATAGTTACTAAACTCTAGCAGCTTCTAGTGAAGGGGGATAGTGCGGGAAACAGAGTCAGATGACCAGATGTCTGTGATGTCATTCTGTACGCTAGAAATAATATTTAGATATTAATAGGAGATTGTTCTCAGCATTCTGTATTCTGTCTTGGATCTGACAACAAGGGCTGCTCACCCACATTATCTTGCCTTGCTGTATTAAGTAAGTAGGAAAAGTAATTCTTTAGATTAGTCAAGAAAATATAGTGAGAATAGTTATGCATTGTTTTTCTCCGCAACTGTGTGACTCTTTCCAGCTGTGTTATTTTCAGCATTTTTTGTCTGAAACTCTAGTGTTTACTGTAAATAGATATGTAGTATTTCCATGTTCTTTTATTATTTATTATTAAATATATCTAAACTTTTCATTGTAGCTGGGCCTTTTCAGAAAATATTTAAAGTTTGAAAGTATTTTGCATATATTTATTTGGTGATAACTCTAGCCACTCCTGAATGCCTAGCTGTTTGGTCACCATTACCATTTGTATTAATATTAATTTCACTCAGTATAATTAGATACCCTTTTAAGAGCCTCATAGTAACTGACTGGTGGCAGTGAATCTACCTTACTGTTTGGGCAAAGTTGGTAGAGTGGATAATCTGTGCCAGCCTTTCCCAGGGGTGTGTGTGTGAAAATTACATCTCAAAGAATGCATGTGTCAGCTACTTGGATAGAGACACAAGGGACTGGTTTCACAGAGATTTTGGTGGAGGACATGGCTTAGGAGCTTGGCTGAGGACGTAACTCTGAAGCTGTGCCAGTGGGGAGACTTACTGGGGATCTGGAGTGAGACAGGGAGAGAACCCCAGACCCCGGGCTGAGTGTGTTACCTGTGTGCTCTTAAGGGGAATTGTGCTTGATGCAGACAGGTCTGCATCTGGAAATTTTGAGTGTATCCATTTTTATTCCATGTGAACATCCCTCTCCACTGACAATGGTGAGGATTCAGGCTCCTTGATTACTGGCCCAGGGTGGAGACATCACACATATACTTACTGAGACAAAAATTACAGGTTTGGAAAAAATGAATCACCCATTTCTTAGCAAACTCCCAAACTCCAGATCATCTAAATGTCTATTCTTCTGATAACCTTACTGAAAATTAAATATATTCCTCAGATGATTCATTCCAGTTATATTCAACTGTTTCAAAGTCGCATATCATATTTTGTTTGAGATACTGCTATTCCTAGGATGTACTGGAAAATATATATACCATATCTGAAGGAAATCTTGTTCTGCCTAATGTTTTATCACTATACAGTGGGTTCAGTATGATGGCAGTCACTTAGATCTACTGTAAACCCTTCTTATTTGGCTAATGATGGCAATGAAACTCATACGTCATGATTCAGTTATGGAAATGTATAGTGTGCCTAACAAAGTACAGGATTCTGTGGGTTAGGAGAAATGGTTCAAGATGGGATGCGAGCCTCCTTTGAAAGACATGCTGAATGGTTCCATCTCAAACTCACCAAATAAAAGAGCTGGTATAGACCAACTGCTCTCCTCAATGGTGTAAAATATAGCTCTAAGTGATTCAGTCATGTTGACTAATGTTGCCAAATGGGTATGGGTATTTGCCAGTGATAACTCTGACCTACACCAGAGACCCATGATAATGGTGGGAAGAGTTTATGTGCCCCTATTGGCCAATGTGTTCCCACCATAAAGCCCAGCAGCCCTAAGTCAATAAGTTACCAGCTGGCTGGTTTCCAGTTGCCCAGCTTGGTTAACTAGGATAGCTCTGTTGAAAGCAAGCTGGATATAAAACCAATCTACCTACCAAACATGAACTTAGAATTGCTACACTTAATGTAGTTTCACTCAAGGGATGGAGTTTGGAAGTAGATGACATTATGGTAAGGAGGAGGCTTGACATCCTATGTAGCCAGGAGACAATATGGAAGGGTGGTGGAGCAAGGGCACTTGGCTTGGGATCCAGAGTCTACTACAGGATAGAAATGGTGTGGAAATTATAGTGAAGGAGAGGCTTCAGAAGACAGTGAGGTATGTCATCAGAATTTGTAGCAGACTCATAACAATCAGACTCCAGCCTAATGATAGGGCAGTATTCATAATCTCATCCTGTGCCTCACAGCAGTGCTGTGATAGTGAGGAAAATAGTGCATTCAGATAGCAACTGTAGGAACCACTAGATAAAGCAGGACAACATGAATTAGTGTTGATAATGGATGACTTAAATGCACATAACAGGACAGAGAGAACAGGGTATGAGGACTGCCTGGATCCACATGAGTGGGGCAACTGGAATAAAGAAAGACAGGCCATTATAGACTTCTGTCTGGCAAATTGATTGATGATAGTCAGCACATGGTTCAGAAAGAGACACAGCCACAAGATCACATACCAGAGTGGCCAACATGCAACTCAGGTTGACTTCTTCCTAGTTAGGAAAGGGCTCTGGGGGTAGAATCAGTGATTGCAAAGTCATTCCCAGTAAAACAGTTGGCTTAAAGCATAAACCACTGGTTGCTACAATCAGCTGTAATCAGTGGTCAAAGAAGGCTCAAGGATCAACAGAGACCAAGCTGAAGACCTGGACATTGACTGGAGACAACACATAACAGTTCAAGGAATTCTTCATGACTATAGCACAGAAAATAGGCGGCACTGAAAAAGAAGAATGGCAGCACCTCAAAACAGCATCTATGAGGACTACAGAACAGTTTGCAGCTGAGCCAGGTATGGAAATAAGGTTCATAAAGCTGGTGTTGGAAACCAGCATCCCATGAAGTCATCAAAAGAAAGAAACCTGCAGGACAAAGTTGGAGATAGAAAAGATGGCCCAAGCTAGGAAGAAATACTGGTTGGTTAACAAAGTGGCTAAAAATGAGTTGCAATAGCAAAGATCAATGCATCAGAGGCTATCTACCAGTTTCTGGAAAGTGAATTAGTAGACTGCACAAAGAAACTACATCAGGTTCCAAGACAAAAACAGCAAGATAAAGAAAATAGTGAGACATCCTTCATAAGGGATGCCAGCAGCAACCTGCCCACCTGTTCACAGGACATCAAAGAGAGATGGAAGGAGTACTTTCAGAAGCTTTTGAATGAAGAAACTCCAAAGAAGCTGAACTGCCCCAAGCTAGCCTACAATGAAGGAAGAGGAAGAGCCCATTATAATAGAAGTGAGAACAACACTAAGGAAAATGAAGTCATGGAAAGCAACAGGCTTAGATGAGGTCACATCAGATATGATAAGGATGCTGGGTGTGATAATGGAGAAATGGCTCCTGAGGATATTCATAGCAGTGTGGACAGTGAGGTATATCTCAGATAACTGGAGAATAAGCATAATAGTAGTGCTAGTGTTCAAGAACAAAGGGGATATTCACAACTGTGGGCAATTAAGAGGTGTCAAATTCCTGTCACATTGCATGAAAATTCTGGAGACAGTGATCCATAAATGAATATGCAGGGTTATAGAAAGTAAGATGGGAGATGAGCAGTTCAGATTCAGATTAGGATGCAGTACAACTGACATGATGTTGACAGTGAAAGAGATAGTTGAGAAGAAGCTACGTGTGAGGAAAAAGACCAAAATGGCATTCCTAGACTTGAAGGAAGCAATATGACAAGAGACCAAGAAAGCAGATTCAGGCAGTCCTGCTGTGGTTTGAAGTACCAGAAACAGTGGTAGAATTAGGGCAAGCTATGTACAAAGACCCAATAACACAAGTACGAATGATGTTCAGTCTTACAGAGGGGATCCCATTGGGAGTGGGTGTTCATGAAAGTTCAGCTCTGAGTTCAATTTTATTCATACTGGTGATGGACTACATTAGCAGAAACGTTGGATGGGAAAGATCAAAAAAGTTGCCAATGTGGCACTACAGGCATACTCCAAGTAAGAACTTCAACCAATGATAGGGGGAATGGAATGCAAAACTGAAGGCACATGAAATGAAACAGAGTACAGATAAAACAGTTGCAATGGTAGCAAATGGGGAAAATTAAAAGAAGCTGATAACTGAGATAGAAGGGAAAATAGTAGAACAGGTCAAAGCTTCAATTATCTGGGATGGCTGGATGAGGAGAAGGGAAGTCTGAACAAGGAGGCCAAAGCTAGAATCAGAGGGGCTGCAGCCAACTGGCGCAGTGACAAGAGTACTGTATGACAGAAGAACGATAAAGAAGCTGAAAAGTAAGGTGTACACAACAGTGGTGCAACAAATACTACTGTACGGTACAGAAACCTGGGCAGTAAAAACAGCGTAGTTGAAAAAGCTAGATGTGATGGAGATGAAGTGTTTAAGATGGATGGTAGGATGTACTCTGTGTGACAGATGAAAAAATGAGGACATCAGAGCAGAAGCCAAAGTAGATTCAATTGCAGAAAAGATCAAAGAGAGCAGATTACAGTGGTTTGGGCACATGTGCACTGTTGTTCTCCCAGTCAGGATGTAACAGACAGCTTTATTATGTGCAAACACATCAGCAATGAGGCAATAAGTTTAACTTAGGTAAACTTATAAACAAACTAATTCTCTCTCTCATACATGCTCACTGTCTTGCTGCACTCTCAAAATGTTACTGAAGCTAGCACATGTTTGCTATTTATATGCACGTGCTGACCTTGGAAATGCTTCTTAAAGGTACAACACACATACATAGTCTGCATCCTCCCTCTTTGAAAATAGAATCAAACTTTATTGATGACATTGACATTTAATAAATACAAAATAATTCTTAGACATGCAATTATACAGAACTATATATATATATATATATATATATATATATATATATATATATATATATCTACAACTATGTCCAATTTGCTGTGTAGGTTTGGAGATGCGACCAGATCACGTGACATTGAATTTAGAGTTAGGTTTAGCAACTGGGACTGTCTCTGCTGAATGTTCAACTTTGGGGACATCAGGAACATCATCAGAAGTAGTAATGGAAGTTGAGGCATGTTCTGGAAGAGGAAGATTGTCTGAATTGCTCTAAGATCTAGAGACTGTATCACAGGAACAATGCTGTGATATTGGATCTGATATAGGAAGAAGATGTCTGCAATTTCTCCTGTACTCCACACCCTCAGATTCTACAAAATAGGATCTCAGCTCTGTACATAAACTTGTTACTTAACCAATCCAGTCAAAACCTTTCACGGTTTGTATCCTCACTGTCTCTCCTTTTTTCAATGGATGAAGAAATCTGCTCATTTTATCATAACTGGACTTCTGGAAAGAACATTTTCTCAGTAGTTGGGCTTGATTGCTCTGCTATTTGTAACTTTAGGCCTCAACAAACTGGAAATGATAGACAAGGTTATTCTGGTTTGCCTAGATAAAAGTCTTTGAGTGGGTGAGCCAAGTATATCATCACAGGTTATGGTTCTGAGATTTAGTAAATTCAAAAAGACATCGGTATTGTCACACTTTGACTTCTCTAGTAATTGCTTTGGACTCTGTACTGTACATTCAGCTAGACCATTTGACTGTGGGCATTCAGGACTACCAGTAACATGTATAAAGTCCCATTCTCTTGCAAATTTCTGAAACAACTGACTGGTACATTGTGTGTCATTGTCAGAGATAAGCTTATGTGGACTACCATAGACTGAGAAATGACATTTCAACTTGGTAATAACAGTAGTGGATGTTAGGTTAGGCAACGAATCGATCTCAAACCAGTTTGAATAAGAGTTGACCAACACTAAGTAATGCTGATTGTTCCACTCGAATATGTCAGTGGCTACTGTTCACCAAGGTAGTTCAGGAACTTGACTTAGCTGAAGTGGCTCTTTTTGCAGATGTGGTTTAGTAAGTACTATTGCATACTGAAAAAGATGAAAGCACTTTGTCAATGTCTTTCACTAAAGAAGGCCAAAGTACTATTCCTGTCACCCTTCTTTTGGTAGATTTGAAACCTGGGTGACCATGATGCAAGATCTGAATATATTCACATTGTAAGGAGGCAGGAACAACAACTTTAGCACCTTTGAAAATAATGTCATCTTCCATCAACATCTCATCTCTGTAAGGAAAATAAGGTTGTAATTCAGACGGTACACTAGATTGGTTTGACGGCCATCCTACCTGGATGTAGTGACTGAGCATTTACAAAACAGGATCAGTCTTTGTATGATCTCTCAACGCATCAAGTCTTGTGGCCAAAAAATTACACACTTCCATGACATCAAAGTTAAAATTCTCTGCATCAAACTGTTCCATTGTATTTCTGGGCATTTTGGATAAGGTAGCAGCCAGATAGAGTAGTTTGCCTTTTATATAGACCATTTTGAAGTAGTACTTTTGTAAATTGAGCATCCTTCTTTACAATCTTGCTAGAGCAGAATGCATAGGCTTCTTTAAGATAGTAACTATAGGTTGATGATCGGTTTCACTCTGGATATCTCGACCATAAATATAATCATGAAACTTTGAACATGCAAATACAATTGCCAAAAGTTCTTTCTCAATCTGAGCATATTGCATTTCAGTTTGGGCAAGAGTTCTAGATGCATAGGCTACTGGTCTACCCTCTTGAAGAATAACTGTGCCAAGACCAACAGGAAAAAGTAATTGATCTATTGACATCATACTAGCTTAGTGCAGGTGGAGTGACAATTTTGTGTTTAAGATCATCAAAAGCTCTATGGTGCTGTTCAAGCCAAGACCACACAACATTTTTGTGCATCAGCTCTCTTAAAGGCAAGGCACTGTCAATTCACTGAAATCTGGTATGAACTTGCCCAAATAGTTAACCATACCAAAAAGACACTGTAGAGCTTGAACATTATCTGGTGCTGGCATCTCAAGAATAGCTGTTTGCTTAGATGGGTCTGGTCGTAAACCTGCACTGGTATATAAATGACCTACATATGTGACTTCTGGTAATCTGAATTTGCACTTCAGAGGATTGAGCTTTAAGTTAACTTCACGTGCTTTTTCTAAAAATATCTTGAGGTTTCTGTGATGCTCTACTTCACCACTGCCTCCAAACAACAAATCATCTATTATGGCACAGTGATAACCTGAAAAATCTGTTCCATTGTATGCTGGAAGACTTTACTTGCAGAATTTATTCCAAATGGCATCCTGAAATATAAATATCTTCCAAACAGGGTACTGAATGTAGTCAGTAGTGAAGATTTGCGATCAAGCATTATTTGCCAAAATGAACTCTTTGCATTCAAGACAGAAAATACAATGGCTTTCAGTATTTGATCTGCGACTTCTTCGACTGTTCACATGGGATGATGAGGTCTCTTTCATGCCTTATTCATGTCTCTTGGGTCGATACATAGTCTGATTTTGTCCGAGCCTTTTTTGTGAGTTGCTGCTATAGATGACACCCATTCAGTTGGTTCAGTAACTGGACAAAATATACCTTGTTGCATCATTTTATCCATCTGAGCTTTAACTCTGCTCTGCATGGCTATTGAAAATTTTCTTGCTGGCTGGATTACTGGACTGGACTCTTGGTCTAGCTTTATAGAATACACAACTGGAAGCTTGCCTAACTTGTCATCAAAAACAAAAGCATATTCAGAGAAAATAGCATCACTGAAGCTAGAACTGGGACATGTGCTTATATGATAAACTGCTTTAGTAATGAAAAGCAAGTCCATTCCCAAACTATCTCTGAGTCCCAATAATGACTGCACAGGTCTTCAAACTATGAAAACAAGAACTTGTAACTGTTCCTAGCCAAATAACACAAAGGCACTACTGCGCCTTTGGTTTGAATTTCTTCACCTCCATAGGTAACAAGTTGCACACAACTAGCCATATTAAGTTGTACACCAGCCTTTACTTTGGCAAATGCTTCTGCTGACATAACATCACACTTTGAACCAGTGTCTACCTTGAGCTCAATGGGTTTGCCATGGATCAGGACAGTACAAAACATTTCACCCTTTGCTAATAAATCTACTGCATTAACATTTTCACCAATCACTGATACACCATCTATGTAGAAAGTAGGGTTGCAGCCTATATGATTAACTTGCTTCTTTAAGTGACCCTTCTTTGCAACTAAGTGAGGTTTACTTGACTTGCAAAACTTCTGAAAATTATTATTTTTTACACTTGTGACATTGCTGGCCAAATGCTAAACACTTTTTTCTTTTAGACTCGTGGTTGGCACCGCAATTATGACAGTTAACAATGAAGCTTGACTTGGATTTTGCTGATTCACCCTTGTGCTCTACTGAACTTTTGCGCTGTATTGAGGATGCTCTTTTAACTGAACTAGTTTTAGAACTTGCTGCAAAACTACTGGGTTTCCCTGCCACACCCAGAAGGGCTGCAGCTGTCATGCGTTTAGGCCTGTTTCTGCTTGCCACATGCGGTACGCTGTCTACATTTGCTGTGGAGCCTGCTGAAACTATTCTCTTGTCACTAGCCAGCATACTTGTGTGCCTTTCTGTAACTTCATGGATTTGACAAATCTCAATGGCCTTGCTCAATGTTAAATCTCTTGTCACAATGTTTTTCTCCCTTTCCTTCATACACTGATGGTGCATACACAAATGAATGCTCTCTATCAATGGCTGCTGACCCAGCTAGGTTTAGCAAAATGAATGCCCTGGTGCATGTATCTTTATCTGAGTAAGCTGTTTGTATGAAAATATCAACTCTTGCTCAAATATTCTCCAATTCTCTGCAATATTCTGATCAAATACAAGTGGTGATGGTTTTCGAAATCTGTGTGCCATACCAACAACTTACAGTAAAACACAATGTAACCCAAGTCCACTTGTAACTACATGGACATGCACACACACACACACACACACACACACACACACACATATATATATATATATATCTATATATGTATATATGTATATATATATATATATATATATATATATATATATATATATATATATATATATATATGTGTGTGTGTGTGTATGTGTGTGTGTGTGTGTGAGTGTGTGCCAGAAATGTATGCCAGTACTTGTAACTATGCCAAATAATACAATAAGCCACTGAGTAACTGAACTCTGTGAAATACTTTGCAAAATATATCTCCCGGGCACTGTAATACTCTTGAAATTATTGTACTGTAAAAGTCACTTATCATCACTGTAAGAAACATTTCAAAGTAACTGCATTGTGTGTATAAACTGGGTAGCAGAAGAAACTTGGAGTAAGAAACATTTCAAAGTAACTGCACATTGCGAATAAACAGTACACAGCACACTGAAACACTTCCAAAATGGCTGTACTTTGCTAAATAACTCTTTACAGTGCAATAAACACTTTGCAATGGCGGCCCTTCATGAGTAGATACGCCCAGTACAAGAAATGTTTTGAAATGGCTGTATTTTGACTGCACTTCATGAAATAGTTGCACTTTGCACACAATAAACTCTTCAGAATAAATGCACAGTAATAAACACACACTGTAAGCACTTTTTACACACTTTGCAATGATTCAAATAACTCTAGTTATACTATTCAGGGCTTCAGCTAATACAAAATAGTAGTTTATGCCAAAGCACTGTAATTTGCCAAAAAAAAATGCAGTCACCTTGCTTTATTTATACTTAATTTGCCCGCTCTGCCCTTTATTTATATTTGTTTTGCCCATTTAATCTCTTTTCTTGTGCTCGTTTACTCTAAACATGCTCGTTTTGCAATTCCGAGGTGACTGCACCTCCTATGGGTTTTTCTCATAATTGTTTTATCAGATATCTTAATTTCAAATATTTCATATAATTAATAAACTTTTTATGCTTTTTGTTTGCTTAATAAACATTTCTGTGCTATTCGTTTGCTTAGTAATGCATTTTGTGCTCTTATAATGCTCCATTTTATCTCATAGGTTCATAGGTGTGTACTAGGCCAATGGCCCTGGAGCCTTTACAAGTCTAGCCTATAGAAGTGCCCTGCCATCATACCTTCATTAGTTCCTGGTGCCAGTATCAAGTAGAGCCACTGGAGTGATCCCTGGGTGAACTTTCTATTTCCCATCCACTCGTCAAGATTTCTCTTGAAAAGGGCCAGTGAGGTGCTCTGCTTGACATGTATCGGAAGTCTATTCCAGAGCATGGGCAGTTGCTGGGTTATGAACCTGTCCCTCCAGCATGTTCTGTTGATTGTGGTAATGAGGTTAAGGTCCCTGGAGTGTGTGGTGTGGAGGGATTGGGATTTCTTTAGGTGTAACATTTCTAACAGGGCTGCGTCAGACATGGCTTTCTAAGTCAAGCAGAGATCGCCTCTTAATAGATGATATGAGACAGAGAAAAGCTGGAGTTTTTTGAGTCTGTCCATGTAGGGCATGTGTTTAAGGCCTAGGATCCTCTTCATGAGCTACTTTCATGGCCTTTCCAGCTCTTGCAGCTGTTTAGTGAGGTTACATGCCAAATGGAGCATTATACTCGATGATTGGTCTAATGAGGGAAGGGTAGAAAGAGATGATGACCTCTTTCTTCCTGGATGCAAAACCCTTGGTAATGAGATGTGCCACACAGAAGGACTTTCTGACCACAGTGGCAATGTGGTGGTTGAATGAGAGGTTGCTGTCAACCTGTGTCCCCAGACCTCTTATAACATCCTCAGTGTTCAGTGGGCTACCATTAATGTGGTAATTAGTGGGAACTGGGTTTTTCCTAAAGGGAATGACAACGCATTTTTTGGCATTAAGCTTAAGGCCATGGTTTGGACACCAGTCGTTGGTCTCAGTGAGGCCTTTTTGTAGAATGTCTACATCACTTGGGGAATTAATAATGGCTCCCAGCTTGCAACCGTCAGTGAACTTGGTCAGCTAGAGTCCCTTTGTGTTGGCCTGGACTTCTGAGAAGTAGATGCCAAACAGGAGAGGACCCAAGACTGAACCTGTGGGACTCCACTCATGACTGGTTGGCAGTCTGACTTGGAGTCTGCTACTTTCATACTGTGGGGTCTATCTGTGAGCCAGTTTGCAATCCACCTAGTGATATAGGTGTTGATACCTACCTTGATGAGTCTATCAATAATTCCTGAGTGGGGAATGGTATCAAAGGCCTTGGCCAGATCGAGGTAGGCTGTATGAACTGCCTTGCCCTCATCCACAGCTCTGGTGACTGACTCAAAGAAGTCAACCAGGTTGAGCAGGCATTATCTACCCTTCACATAACCAAATTGTGTAGGATCTAGAGTTTGGAGATTCCCTATATCCTTGTTAATTAGGTCCATGATGATGCGCTCCATAGCCTTACATATCAGACTCATCAGGCTAATGGGGCAATAACTCCCAGGATCTGTAGTTGCTCCCCCTTTATGGAGAGGGATGATTGTAGCAGTGCACTATTCTGTAGGAACAAAGCCTGAGGTGAGGCTGTGATTGAACAGGGCACACAGGTGTGGTGCCATTTCACTTTGTAGTTCATGTAGAACATAGCCAGGGATATTGTCAGGTCCCATGGAAGCTGTATTCTTGGCCTTGGACAATGCAGCTTTAACCTCTGCTGCAGTAATGCTGGGTGCCTGGCATTATTCTGGTATTGTGATTGGTCCTTTGGGGGGGGGGGTATAGTTGGCACTGAATCTGTTGGCCAGTATGTTGACAATATCTGCTGGCTCAGTATAGGAGGTACCATTGTGCAGTAACTCGGGGCAAATCTGGGTATTGCCATGGAGATTCTTGATATAACTGTAGAAGGCTTTGGGTTGTTTTTAGGGTATGCCGCAATTCTGCTTTCATAGCTAGCTTTAGAGGTTTTGATGAGGGATCTTAACTTTTTGTTGAGGCTAATTAGGGAGTTTTTCCAGTCTTGGGACTTCACCTTTTTCTGCAACAGTTTCTTCCTTCTGTTGTAGAGTTTGTTAATGGCAGGGGACCACCAGATTGGCTTCCTTTTTTGGAGGACAGCATCTTGGTTCTGATGGGTATGGCTAGTTCCATGCATTTATGTACGTGTTCATACAGTGCATTGGTGCATGATTCGGCGGTCATGCACCTATTTTCCATTTGCATGGGTACTGTGAAGTTAGCCACCTCTGTTTTTAGGAGCCCAAAGTCAGTCTCTTTTAATAAAATAATAATTTGTGGAAGTTTTCCTTACCTTTAGCTTGTTTCTGGCCCTTTTTTGCTCTCATTTCTCTTATTTTACCTTCACTGTTAATTCTGTACCTCATATCTTTGAAAAGCAGTCTCTGGAATCCCAGTTCTGATACCATGTTTTTTGCCCGGTCAGAATGTAGCAGACAAACATTCCTGAGTTCTTTTCAAGCAGCTTTATTATGTACAAACCCATCAGGAATGAGGCAATAACTTTAACTTAGATAAATTTATAAACAAACTGACTCTCTCTCTCATGCATTCTCACTATATGGCTGCACTCTCAAAATGGCACTGAAGCTAGCATGTGCTTGCTATTTATAAGCACGTGCCAACCTTGGAAATGCTTCTTAAAGGTAAAACACACATACATATTTTACAAGCACTAAAGCAGAAGACAATTGGGTGAAAAAGATTTGGGAAAGACCGGAAGATGGTAATGGGAAATGAGGGCATTAAGCAAAGAGGTGGATGAATTGTGAGAGAAGACTGGCGACAGTCAAGCATGATTGTCAAAGAAGGCAAGAGAGTGGCATTGAACAGATGTCAAGAGTAGACTTGACACCCTGACCACATGTAGCAAATGGGAAAAAGAGGGTTGATGATGATGATGATGATGATGATGATGATGAATACATTTGGTTCAAAACATTTGTATGATGGGCCCTGGCTCTATAGCATAAAGGAATGAAGGCCTAGCTGTGACACTGATGACATAAGTTAAACTGCAACAGCTGGAGCAGAGAAGATGGGACTCAGAAGTTGTTGCTGGCTCACTCTTCATTGAGCATTGAGAAGGAAGGAAGGTGACTCTGGCTTGGTACCTGGGTTACAGCTAAAAGGAGCACTGATTGTTTTATGCGCTTAGCATGAGGAGGTCAAGCACCTGCCTCCATTGTGCAAGTACACTGGCTAGGGAAGTCTGTACCTAGAGGTACACTTCTCACAGCAGTCAGTGGACAATTGCTGTAGGAAATGGGAAACTACGTTGGAAGGGAGACCACTCCATCGGACCTTTAAACTGACCTACTCCCTACCACATGATTCTCACAAAAGTGGTACAAGTGGTCTGATTAAGAACTCCAAGCAGGAATGAATAGGTCACAGAACTCCTGCCAAGAATGCAGATAGATACCTTTTACCTCCAACAGAATACATGGGTCATTTGGGTGAAAGTAGTGGAGCCATTGGATAGTTCTGGCAGAAGAACTAGAAAAAAAATCCAAAAAAACAATTATTGTAGGGGAAAACCTCATCAGGGTTCTTCCTTTTCTCTAGGTGAAGGTAAAGCCTTCTACTGGCAAGTCTGGATGCATGGGATCATAGGATCATAGGAGGTTACTGGGCTATTGACCCAGAGGTCATTTCAAGCCTAGTCATTTCATCCCAATGTAATACAAAACATACTCCAGTCAGTACTCTGGACTGCATTTATTAATGACTGCCCATGTCCAGGAGGGTTATGGGCACTATCTCTGGTAATAATTTATGGTGCCCCATCCACTTGTCCAGGTTCCTTTTGAACAGTATCATAGAGATGCTCTGCTTCACACAAATTGGCAACCTATTCCAAAGATGTGGCAGTCACTGGGAGACAAATCTGACCCTCCAGCACATCCTAGTCAAGTCCTAGGCCATATTTAGTTCTCTGGAATGGGTAGCTCTAGTCCTGTCTGATTTATGGATGTGCAGCAAATTCATCAGGTGTGGGACAGAGATTACTCTGTAAGCCAGGCATAAATCTCTCCTAAGGAGTCTATATGATACTGAGTATAGTGACAGGAACTTTAGTCAGTCTGTGTAAGACATGTGCTGGAGTCCCTTGATCTTCTTAGTTACAAGCCTCTGAGGTCTCTCCATTTGCTGCAGATGCTTTGTACGGTACATGCCAAAAGTGATGTTATACTCAGTTATGTGCCTGATTAGTGATGAGTATAGAGAGGTTATAACCTCCTTTGCTCTAGAGACGATGCCTTTGCTAGTCAAGTATGCTACATATAAAGCCTTCCTTACTACAGTAGGTACATGGTGGTCAGAGTTAAGGTCACAGTCTACTTGTGATCTAGATCTCTTACCACTTCATAGGTACATAAAGTATTACTGTTAATTTGATAGTGTGAAGGGACATTGTTTTAACCAAAGGGATCTTATCTACCTGGCTGACCTTTGAAATTTTATTACATGTAAGCTAAATATATTTCTAGTTTTAAAATCATTAATGAAAACTTTAAGTTGTGATGGTATTTAAAAATGCTTTCCTTACATCTTACTTCTATGTTTAACTCTTCTCAGTTACTACAATTAGGGGGCCAAACTTTCTATATATGGAGGCTCCACAAGAAATCTCAGTGCAGTTGTTGATTTGAAAATAACTGGGTAGGGGTGCTTGGTGAGGACATAACACAGCTGTCTTGGCTAAAGTTGGCATCAGCAGCCTAAACAATCAGTTTACCACTGATAGTATTATTTACATTTGTTAAGTTAATTCATTGATAGAAATATTCACCAGTTAGGTTAACGCCAAGGAAGTGGACTGTGTCAAGCCAATGATGGCACTGTATGGAAGATGACACGGATTATCTGCATACAATTTGGAAATGCTCAGGGATACATGTTGGTTCAGTGTACTTTGATAGGCTTATTCATGGCTTAGGTATATCATTGCTTGAGCTTTTAAACATTGAAAAGTACAACCAGAAAAAATTGAATTAACATATTGTATACTCTTAGCTTTAGAAATAAAATCTGCAAGTATAAGAAAGATGATATGCAGAAATGGAGTGAAATGAATATTACCATATTGGTTCATTGTTTAAAAAATCCTAAATGTCTTATGATTTAACAAATACTTTGTTTATGCTTGATAGTATATTTGACTACTCATCCTGTTTTTTTAAATCAATATTTATTCTATACTTAAGAACACGATATTAATAAATAAACTTTTTGAAGATTAAGAAAAAAGGAAACAGCAAGGATAGAATCTAAGAAGTCTAAAGCAAGAGAACTAATTAAAACGTTAGCAGTCAAAGTATTTTCTTTTATCTGATACAGGAATTATAGATTTTATTTAGATAATGACTATTCAAAAACTGCTATTTAATTTGAGAAAATCAATGTCATAAAAGTATGTTGCAGCCAAAAAAATGAGAACTTTAATGAAGTACCCTATGAAAGTAAACTTTTGTTTTGCAGCAGGCCATGACAATATTTAGCAATGAAGAAATTGTTGTTTTGACCCAGCGTGAGATGATTCTGAGATAAAAAGTGATGAAATGTGTGGTTGCAAAAGCTAAGAGATAATCCATAAAGCAGAAGATAGCAAAGGAAGCACCCTCATTAGCAGCAGCTTTCAGCAGGGCAAGGCAAAAGCAGGTGTGAAGTTATGATAATTGTTGTTCCTTAAGGGTAAGCCTACACATTCACATGCTTTTGACTGGTCTAACTTCAGCAATGACAAACCTTTGACAAAGATCTCAGCACATAAGCTGTAGAAATGAATATCTTTGTGCTGAAGACCTATGCAGTAAATGCATTGTGCTATTTCTTAGCTACTTTGAAGTTGGGGCAAATGTTAAAAGTTAAGAAGACTATGCTTTTCTAGGAAATTTTGACAACAAAGTCTTTTTTCATTTCAACTGAATCTTTATTAGGATTTGTTAAGCCAAATGATACTATTCTAAAACCTGAGTTACAGACAAATGAAGTAAATAAAAGTGTTGGTGTGCTGGACAAGCTGAAAGTATGTGGATACTGTAAGTCCTTGGCATAGCACTGTATTCACTTGCTGCCTTGTCTGAATGATAAGCAATTATAGTTACAGTTTAAGGGTTTGGCCTGGGATGGTCAATGTATATAATGGACGTAAGAAATCTGCTGCTCAAACAGACATGACATATACACTGAGATCTTACAAAGGGAGGCTAGAGCACACATGGGAGACCTGCAATGTTGTTTTGAAGATATGTGTACCTTGAAGTGCAGTGTGAACAGCAGGGTTTATGAGGAAGTGAGTGAACTTAAATATTGTTATATATGATGGTAAGTGGAGAATAGTCTTTTGAAGTTCATAACACTGTGGTAAGAGATTTGTGTGTCCCTGAAAATCTATTATTATGTTGCATGTTTGTGGGAGAAGACAATTCACTGGTTTTGGAATATTATAGACTAGTCCTGGACTAATGCATTGCAGGTCTGAGGTCAGCTGTTGGTCTTTGATGCTGCAGAAAAGTTACATCACCTGAATGAATGCTTCACATGATAGTTAACACTGGTATGCATTGTTTATAGGAAGGAAGACTGAAAATCTGTCTGTTAATTTAATATGAAAAATGTCAACTATCTAAGGACATTGACATGACGTGTACACTATATTAAGGTGATGTTCCTAAACCCTTACTTGGCATATGGTGCAACTCCAATATAGTACCAAAGGGACATATACAGCAGTCAAGTCAACCGCCATTTCTGTGGCAGACAAATCATTATAGTGGAGAAGTTAGAACAAGTCCACAAGATTGTTAGTTTAAAGGCCAGTGTCTTCATGCAATTATGACTGATGTATCATTAAGGTGCAATATGAATATTAGCAGATTATTTATAATACAGTGTAAGTGGTGAAGATGTGGAAAGGTTAGTTAAGGATTTTGAGTTAGGTTTTTAGAGATGAATTAAACTGCATGGGATAAGCTACAGTATCAATTGATAAGTTATGATAAGTGTCATACATATAGTTTTAAATGTCAAGGAGATACACATCTTTACTTGATGCTCATCTGTGACTACACTTAACTGTACTTTGTGAATGGTTAAACAGGCTTTTGGATAATGTCCTTCCCCTATCAAGCTGGAATTCTATTCCCTCAAGAAAACAGCTATGGAGTATCCATATCTGTATCTATATCTATATCTATACCTATATCTGTATCTGTGAAGCTACCTTTGATTAATAACTCAACAATTTTGTTTTTGCGGGGGGGGGGCAAGTCCCCAACCCCCCATACCCCCCAGACTTATAAATCCAACTCCATGATCACACAACAATGGAAAAAAAAGCAAACTCTACTGTTAGTAAAAGTAATTTCAGCAAACAGCACTTGCTCTTTTTGAATTTGCAGAAATTATGTTCGATGACATGACATACTCCAAATTTATCAGGAGGACTGATACGTTGTGCCAACAGAAGCTAACCAGCAGCATCCAGTGATTATGATCTTATAGAAAGCATATTTATTTGGTAAGTAATATGAGAAATTGCAGTGTGTCTGATTTTCACCTGCTGTATGGGGTTGGTTAGTTGGGGGGTGTAGGAGACACATTGTTATTTATTTTAGTGGCAACAATTCCAAGATGAGAAAAATGTTTGTATGTGCCCTGTATGGGTGTCACACTAGGGAAACATAGAAGCTGCTCAAACATCTTTGTGCAAAATTTACAGGATTAAAGCTTGACTCGGAATTGTGCAAGTTTCCCCCTCTTACCTCTGAACTGGGAAGACTTCCAGACAACACCAGTAAAGGGGGTTTAAAGGACAAAGATCCCTGGCTGTGGGGTACAGAAATTTGCCTGCCATATGAAATAGACTTTGGAAATTATTTTCAGTGGTGTGTACAAAACTGTACATTTTCAATGCTTCAGAAATTAATGCAAGATCTGTTTTGTCATCATATGTTGTAATTTTCATAATGTGGAATATGCAATGGTATCAGTATGTTTTCTTCCTAATTGTCATGTTAAACAAAACTCTGATTTTGTTAAGACAATACAAGATGCTACAGAGTGGCATATAAAAATGTTAATAGACTATAACTTGGTATTAGAGACTTACTGACAACTTTTCAGAAAATCATAATTCATGAAAAAGGACTCCAAATTACCATTCATCTGTAACAAGAAATATTATATTAAAACACAAATAATCCCTCTTGGCTGCAGCATCTATATTGGGTGGATTTTGTCTCCATACCCCTACCTATTTATTTCAACTCAGAAGACTAAAAGGCAGAAAATCATTCTTCCATAAGACCACTGGGACCTAATAACTATAAGAATACAGTGCTGCTACTATGACACTAGTTGATTTGTTTTGAATTGGAACTACTAAACGGTTGCTTGATGAGTCATTAGGAACTCATGGTAAATTGGGTTGCAGATATGGGCCTGGTCATTTAGCATTTATAGTAATTTTGTGTACTCTTAGCCACTTACATTTTTCCTGTGGCTGCTAAATGAGCAGGGCATATGTGATGCATAAAGGTCCTTGCCTCCAGTCCAGAGAGTACTTAAGGAATTTAATTGGGGTAAGCTGCAAGCCTTTTAGATTATATTAGGCTAAGAGGGAAGCAGAGGTGACTATACTGGATACTACCCAAGGAATGAATCTATAAATAATGTTCTATAAGCTATTGTTTAGGAAACAACATTAATACAATGGGAATGAAAAAAAAAAAAAACATAGCAAAAGAAAGTGAGATGTGAAGAAAAAATGAAAGCAGCATGATAACATTTATTAGAGGGTCTAACTCTAATGTGTATGTTATTGATAAACCATTATCTGCAGTAAAATAAAGAATACATTTTGTGCTTACATGCAGTGAAAGTATATTGCTAATTATTTTGATTACCAGATTGGTTTTATAAAATTAGTCAGAAAAAATAAAAATTGGGACAGCATTGTTTGATGTTAGCCCTGTCCATGATACTTTTACAGATATATTGTGCTACATCTTCCAATATAAAGGGGTGGTATATTAATGAAATTACTGGACTATAAAAAAGTATGGGGTTTTCAACTTTAAAACTACAGCTTTGTTTTTCTCCATGAATATTTAATGTCTGAGACTAATGTTATTGCCCTACTAATTTGTGCACACTACAGAGGACTGTGCATGTGTTTCTATGACATATCCTCTGCAGAGTAGTTGTACATTCCTGATTCACTGACTCTTTTGCCCATTGATTTATCTGCTCCGCTGCACTTCTGAATGTTCATATAGAAATACTTCCCCCTCAGGCCTATTGCAGTTTCAGTGATAAAACCTCTGGAAATGCAGACAGTTGAGCAGTATCTGTAAAACAACCTGCTTTCAATGGAGTATGGCCCACTTGTCTTCATTGCCTGCATTTTTCTCCATGATGCTAGTTTCTCATCCTGAAACAGAGTGCATCTTAAGCAGCTGACACTAGCTGTAAACTGATCTGAAGTGCCAGCACTAGTGACTAAAACATCCCATTTATAATATAAATGCTTCCTGGCCTCTGTGCCTTTGATAGTGGGAATGAGAAATGTTTCTGCTGCAGCAGCACGAAGATAACAAAGTGTAGTGTCATCATAACTGTGAATCCTGCTTTGGCAAGACTTCATTACCTTCGTCTGCCTAGATCTTCATTTTCCCTACTGAATAACTGCAAAGGAATTTCCATCTGAAACCACTTTCAAGCTCAAGCAAAGAAAAAACATCTTTTTACCATATGTGGTTTCTGGTTTTGAAGTGTAGCTTTGAGATATTTTGACTTCTGAAAATCGATACAATTAGAAAGTTTTTTTCCATAACATTTGCTTTTCTGCTTGGGGTCATACTATGAACAAAAAATCAATCACTTGTTTGATTTTATGAGTGGGTCCCTATGATCATAATGTTGTTTTTATATATTATTTTCTTTCCCTTTTTTAGGTTGCTGTTGGATTGAGTTCTATTGTATTTATACACTAAATCCAAGTGTATTTTAGTGCTTATGAAACTAAAGACTGTATACAAAATACCATTAACAGAGAAATAGCACACAAAACAGTCCTAGCATCAGTAAATAAAATATGTCAAACTAAAACATGGAATATCATATCTTTAGCAGTTAGTGCTTCTGTCTTACTATTGTGATACTTTGGTTTGGTCCCTAGCCAGGGTGTCTCACATATAAAGCCCACATCTGCTTATTGCATCTGTAAAGTTTTGCATAAAGGTTTCTGGCTGTGCTTTAAATTACCTTACCTGTTTGTAGGGTGTGAGTGAAAATGTGAGTGCTCATGCAGAGAAAAAAATGGCTTTTAAGCTTATTGGTTTATTAATAAATAAGATATTATGTGGGAAATGATATAATTTCTCTGATGAAGTATTCATGATAGAGAAAAAGTTGTTTTATAAATCTTTTATTTAATAACTACAAATGGTGTTTAAGTGTCATTTATTTGTCCTTTTAGTTTTTGTCCAATATCCTATTCAGTTTTAATGAGTCTTTAATGACTATAAGAGCAAATATTTTTTTAAAGATGGAAAGGGAATGGACGACTGACAAGAAGAAGGAAAGGGAGAGAGGAGAAGAAAAGAAAGGACAAAATATCCACATTGCTAATTATTGTATTATTAGTCATTTGGTATATTTGGTCAACAGACACCTTATCAAGTATAACTTTAACAGTTTTAAACTGTCAATTAGAAAGTCCTATTGAAAACCTAATAAGTCAAGAGACCACATCTAGACCAATTACCAATATAACTGACATGATGTAATGTCACTACAATAAGCATTTTTTGCAGTGACAAGCTTCCTCCTTTACCCCCATGTACTATCATGAAAGACGAGAAATGCTCCAATCTCTATTTGGAAAACTGCTTACCTGAGTTTGCGATAGCACTTCATGAAAATCAGCCTAACAGCTTTGTTCTGTCAGTTAGTGGGACATCCAATAAGCAGTACTTGACAAGATAACTCACAATGAGCTGTCTCTTGAGAAAAGGAGCTACATCCTGATTATCATTTACACACAAAATATTACATTTTAATTTCTTCCATATCATTACTCCCATCAAATCAATTGATATAATTCTTTGAAATGTAATGTAAATACAGAAACATTAAAGGTAACATAATCACTACCTAAAATTAGATTTTTTTTGATTAACAATGCTATATTTTAAAGCCATACCGATGACTGATCCATACTGCGGTGGTGGTGCTGCGGTAGCGTTGTCGCCTCCCAGTTAGACGTTGCCCGTTCGATTCTCAGTTAGAGCATCTTCTGTGTGGCGACATGCGTGAATGGGCGTTCCTTCGTTGAAGGTTATGCGTTAGGCCCGGCAAGCCAGCACGTAAAAAATCAACTGCCAATCATTAGCGGACCGGAGTTCCGCTGTGGTGACCCCTAACCGGGAAAAGCCGAAAGACACAAACAAACAAACAAAACCGATGACTGATCCATAATTAGTGATATAGGCACAGTGCCTATTACAGTAATTCTAGGTTCTGTATCTACTGTGTTAGTGTTAGCTCTCCATTATGTTTAAATTATTAAGCACATTTAATTGCAAATATCAGAGGATAAAGTATCTACAAAGGTGAATTGCCTGGTCTTTTGTTACATGAAAGAATAAAGTATATGGATATACTAACTACTACATTAATAAACATAATTGTAATGCCAACTGCATAAACTTTGTAGCTTAAAGTATATTCAGTTTAGACCATATACTCTATTTGTTTAGTTAGCTCTCTAGTTTGTTAATATAGTTACTTTTACACATATAGGAAGGCCCTGATAATGCTAAACAGTATTGGAGGACAGCAATCTTTGCCAAAATCACAAACAGACCTTTCCTACTGATGAAGTCAAATGCCTTGGTCAGATCAATGAAGGCAATATACAGAGGTTTGTTCTACTCCCTGCACTTTTCTTGCAGTTACCATTACAGAGAAAACCATGTCTATAGTAGACTTAGTAGCTTTGAACCCACACTGAGACTCTGGGAAAACTCTATCTCTGCAGGAACGTGAAGTTTCTTCAGGACAACATGTGGAAACAACTTCCCTTCCCCATGGTACTAAAAAGGGAGATGCCACAATAATTGTTACAATCACTTTTGTCACCCGTATCCTTATTGACAGTAACTATATTAGCATCCCACACTGCCTTCTCTCAAGCATTGGGAAAGCATTGCATGCAGCTCTGAGATTAGGGTACAGTTGTCACATTTAAGGATTCCTGAGGGAATATCATGTTTCCTGGGGTCTTTCTAGAAGAGAGTGGTTTTAGTGCATCATTGAATTCCTCCAAGATGGACTCAGCTTGAGTTTAGTAACAGTTGGGAGAGGCTCAATTGTATTCAGGGCTGCCTCCATATCCATGATCCCTCTGGCATACAGCTGTGAGTAGTGTTCCACCCAGCATTCCATTTGCTTGATTCTGTCCTTCAAGACCTCACCTGTGGCCAAGTTAAGTGTGGTGATTTTACGCTGTGATGGACCGATAGCTTGCTTATTCCCATCGTACATACCACACATGTTACCAATGTCTGCGGCCTGCTGATTCTTGAAGTAAAGTTGGAGCCAATAATCATTTGCACACCACTGAGCTACCTGCTGCACTTGATTCTGAGCACACCAGAGTACCTGCAAGTTCTCCTCATTGAGTGAGGATCTATATGCAGCCAGTACATGTATCTTCTTCTCAATCAGTGGTGTCAGCACTTCAGTGTGGGCTTCCAGCCAATCAGCACACCTGTCTTCTTCTCAAAGATAGATATTGCAGTATTATAGATAGTATCACATAGATTTACCTGTCTCTTGCTGGTGCCAGTCACATCCACACAAAGCAAGGCTTCTTGAAGTGCTTGAACAAACTTACATACTTTTGAAGGGTCACAAGTCTTGCCTATGTCAATGCATGGTCTACCTTTCTTTTTGGAATGAAAGAACCTCTTTGTCTGGATGTTCAACTTATTACACATGAGCAAGTGGTCAGTATCATAGTCTGAGCTGTGGTAACTGCATCTTACCCTGATACTACCTAAAGTGTTGCATTTGGTGAGGACAAGGTCAAGTTGTTTCCAAAGTTATGGTGGATCCACATCAGAACCTTTTGAGATTATCAGTGGAGTAAAGCAGGGCTGTGTACTGGCTCCAACATTGTTTGGTATCTTCTTTTCAGTTCTGTTTAAATTTGCTTTTGGAACTGCTACTGAGGTTATCTTTCTCTGACCCAGAATGGATGTCATTGAAGAGGCTTAGATCAAAGACCAGGATGCTTGGGAAGCATCTAAGGGAGGTCCTGTTTGCTGAAGATGCAGCTATTGTAGCTCACACTCAGCAAGAACTTCAGTCACTCATGACACTATTTGAGGATGCATGTATGTAATTTGGCCTCACAATCAGTTTAAAGAAGACCCAAGAGATGGTCCAAAATGTGTACAATGAGCCATCAATCAGGGTACGAAATTATGAGTTGGAGGTTGTCCATGAGTTCATGCACTTAGGATCTACAATCTCTGATAACTTGTCTTTTGGTAGTGAGATCAACAAGCACATTGGAAAAGCCACCACAACATTTTCCAGGCTGGCAAAGAGAGTGTAGGCTAATAATGAGCTCACTGTGCACACCAATGTGCAGGTTTACACAGCCTGTGTTTGTACAAGCTAATAATGAGCTCACTGTGCACATCAATGTGCAGGTCTACACAGCCTGTGTTTGTACAGGTTAATAATGAGCTCACTGTGCACACCAATGTGCAGGTTTACACAGCCTGTGCTTGTACAAGCTAATAATGAGCTCACTGTGCACACCAATGTGCAGTTCTACACAGCCTGTGTTTGTACAGGCTAATAATGAGCTCACTGTGCACACCAATGTGCAGGATTACACAGCCTGTGTTTGTACAGGCTAATAATGAGCTCACTGTGCACACCAATGTGCAGGTTTACACAGCCTGTGTTTGTACAGGCTAATAATGAGCTCACTGTGCACACCAATGTGCAGGTTTACACAGCCTGTGTTTGTACAAGCTAATAATGAGCTCACTGTGCACATCAATGTGCAGGTCTACACAGCCTGTGTTTGTACAGGTTAATAATGAGCTCACTGTGCACACCAATGTGCAGGTTTACACAGCCTGTGTTTGTACAGGCTAATAATGAGCTCACTGTGCACACCAATGTGCAGGTTTACGCAGCCTGTGTTTTGAGCACATTACTGTATGCCAGTAAAACATGGACTCTGTGCTCATAACAGGAGCAGCGGCTCAGTGTGTTCCATATACCCTGACTTAGACACACGTTTGGTATCTCTTGGCAAGACAAGATCCCCAACTGCGCAATGCTTGACATGATGGGTACTACCTCCATGTTCACCCTCCTGAAACAGAGATGTATACACTGGTTGGGTCATGTCTCATGCATAACAGATGGCCAAATACCGAAAGACTTCCTTTTTGGAAAGCTGGAGTCTGGAAAGAGGCTGAAAGGATGACCCAAATTGTGCTGCAAGGACATATGCTAGAATGGCCTTAGTGCTCTCTCCATCAACATGAACACCCGGTATTCTCTTGTGTCAGACAAGATTACCCAGAAATGAGAAGTGAGAGGAAGCTCTCTATGTATAAAACCACCTTGGCAAGAAGATCAGAGGATAACACACCGCTCAGGAAGATCCATGCTTGTGATACCAGACAGACATCTATATACTGCTGCCAAGAATGTGGAAAGAACTGCCACTCCTGGATTGGATTGCATAGCTATGGAAGACACTGCTTGAATAAGTGCAATAGAGGTGCAAACCCATGAACCTTTGGGATCGAAGGATGCCTATATATCAGCTAGTTCTATAAAATATACAAACTATTTTTATTATTTTTGTCTTTTCGGTTAGTTACATCTTATGTTATTTAATTGTTTTATTTGATTAATTAATTAATTGATTGATTGATTAATTAATAAAAGTCATCTTATTGAATAAGATAAATATAACCTGTGTAGCAATAAGAAATTGCATTTGTAAAAATTATGCCTGTTCAGAGGAGAACTTTTTCTGCATTTTACTTTTTTCCCCACCTAGATTAGACCATGCTTTATGGACCAAGACTTACATGGCCAACTTACTCTTAGAAAGTGTGATAATACCTTCTATGGTTTCATTGTATATGTTTATTCATACGATCATACGATTAGAGGAAGTTAATAGACTAATGACTCTAGACCCTTTTAAGCCTAGCCATTCATGCCCCAGTTTTCCAAATCATCAGTTCCCATGGACTAGAATGTCTCTGGTATATGTCTCTGCCTTAGTGCATCTACAAGCTGCCCCTGTCCATAAGTGACACGGGCGACAGGTTGGGGTAAATTTGTGATTTCCCATCAATTGGTCCATATTTTAGGTATATTACTTTATTCAATAGATGGTTCACAGGCAGTAGTATTTTATATATCTGGGCTGTTTGTAGGTTTAAACAGTTTTCAAGTTGTATTAATACTGGTGGTAATCTGATGTACATGTAAACCTAATGAAGTTGTTCTTTAAAAAAATGAAGGTGACTTCACACATTATATAATGTTGTCATCATATTATATCATGGTGAATTGACACAATTGCTTAAGTGGATAACCTCATGCATCTTAATGTGATAAGTATAGGTACTTATAATTACATAAAACAAAACTAACACAACAGGAACATAACACTGTAGCACATCTGGAATATAATTCATAAACACTGTTCAGCAATTGCTTACAATTTAGAGCTAAGTTAAATTTAAATCTGTTGAAATTGCTTTAAATTGAATAAGTGCAGCAAGTTGTTTGTCCTATTTATTTAGTTAAAATTATTTTTTCACATTTAAAAATGCTTAATCACAATACCAAGTACCACATATTCAGTGCCATCATTAAGTTACACTGAAATAATGGTGATGTATGTGGCCTGCCTTTCATATTCTATAGACTTGAATGGGACAAGGCATCCCACATAACTAGTGCGTTCTGAATGAAGTATCAAAACAGGGCAATCTGTGTCACAGGATAGAATAAGACAGTATACAAAGATCATCATCTTATTTAACATGAACTAAAGGAAAGTTACTGCTGCCTGCACAATTGTTGATTACTATAATTACCTTTATGGTCAGAAAACATTTTTCCAAAAAAATAAATATTGTCTTTTTCCTTTGTTGACTTTGGAATGATAAAACATTTATACAACACTGTGTATAAATATCTCTGCTTTAAATCTCTGCTTTAAAAGCTTCTGTTCTAGATGAAACTGCAAATTTATCACCCAGGTTCTCCAATGGGAAAAAAGACCTCCTTACATTTCATTAGAATCAATTCTCAATAGTCTAGATCCATGGATTACCATATCATCAACAGGATGATTGAGAGAAAAGCACACGGCTGTGGTGGAATCTGTTCTTTTTTCCACCAAAGTCTTGATGCCCATTTGACTGGCTTCTTGCTTATGATACATTTCCTGATATCGGATGGATATGTGTATACAATGAAATAATATTTGGGCAACTGCAGACATAAACTATTATGGTACATATTTAATTATTTCAGTAATGCTAGGAAGGGCTAAAATATGGCAAAGCATTAAAATTTATGGAGTACTAAGTAAATGTCAACATTTTAATGTATTATTTGTACTACAGTCATGATGAGAATATGTCATTATGAAGCATGTTGCTGACCCAACCACTCAGATCTTAGCATGGTGTCATTGACTCATATGTCATCAGGGCTGCTTCGAGTTACCACCTGGGAAGTTGAGTAAAACAAAACCTGGTGATTCCATCATAGTTAGTAGGTACAATGTGTTGTTAGATATTATTGCTACAAATTATATCCACAGAGCAGATTTTGTCTGTCAGTTACCTGACGTTTCCACTGTTGAGTCATGTCTGGATTTGATCACACAGTACCCAACAAGCCCAGGAGTTGGAAGACATGAACATAAACAATTATTTTAAGATAGTACCACAACATTTGGTGAGGAATAACCTTTAGAAGTTCACAGGTCATTTTTATTTTAACTTGTTTGCTGTCTATAGAATAATAATTCATATGGAATTATTTTAGGCTGGGGAGTTACACAACAAGAACAGATCATAATTCAAAAGTTGTACAAGAAACAAAACAAAATAAGAATAACTTCAGTATCCCAGTAGTAATTTAATACAACTCTGAATGTGAAACTGCAAACACAACTGGCATAACTCAGAAAATCTATATTTCTACAGATGGCAAAAATAAAAAAAAGATACTGGTAAAGATTTGCAAGCAATTTCAAATGCAAAAATAAGACAGTGCCACATGCATTTTAATGCCTTTATATAAGTCACATTTACAATATATAGTTTGCTGGTAGTCTATAAATCTCATAAAGAATGTAGTAAACCTGAAGCGGTATCTGCAAATTAGTGAGTGAGAGACAGGCCGAAAGTGAGACAAACATACAGACAGGCAGAGTACACTAATACCACATATTATATCCTCATGAGAGAGAAGGGGAGAAAAAGAGTAAGAGAATAAAGTGGGCATACATTTGTACCCAGTTTTAGTTATCATTTGTCAAATGGATAATGAACAATAGCAAATGTTATAAAACATAACACAAAATGGAATGTTCATTTGGGCTATTCTTCCTTTGTTGAAACATTTTTATACACTGCATTTCCAAAAGGTGAAATACACCTAACCCAACAGGGTAAAAATAGTTTAAAAACAAACGCAAAATTTACGAACTGCACCAAGCCGCTTTAGTGAAGAGCTTTTTACTCTGAAGAAGCCATTAGTTTGATGGTGGAAGCACTTAGTACACTGGAGCCTGTTTTAGCTCTTCATTAAAGCGGCTTGGTGCAGTTCGTAAAATTTGTTTTTGATTTTCAAAAAGTAGTTCTCTGAGCTAGGCCCAGAGCTCTTTGTAGGAATATAGTTCTGACAAGGTAGATCCAAAACATTTCCAATACTGAGATGCAAGGATAGAAAAGCTGCAGTCAGAACAGTGTAGTTTGTTGTAGGGGCATGCAATGAAGGCCCATTACAATGGATAGGTTGAAGATAGCAACAAGATTTTCTCAGAGTGATAATGGAAAGGAGTCCACCTTTAAAAGTTTGAATGTCAGTGGTCCTAGCAGCAATTTGGCACTTTGCTAAATTCAAAGCTGAATTTGTTGCTGTGACTGTAGTAGTTTGTAATGTCAAATTTTCTTAGATGTTTAGACTTTTATAGGTAAACCATTATCATTGTCTTGGGTAGAAGAATTCCTTAGCCAATGCCACTCCTTTCTAATAAGGAGAAATAAATACATATTCTTTCTACACAAAATAGGAGTTTTAGTTTTTTTTTTGTTTAACTTGGTCAGTGTGGCAATTTGATACTAGATGTTCAGATTTTTGTCAACCAGGAGTCCCAGTTATCTGAGGAATTTAATAGTTTCAAGGGGACATCTCGTTAATCTGTATTATATTCCAGTCCTTCAGTACTGAGGAAAGTGTGTTTGCTCTGAAATCCATGACTTTAATTATTTTTGTATTTATTGCATTTAAAGAGCCTTTCATATTTTGCAAACAGTTGGTAAGTAATGTAAGGTCCTTTTCTAATTCATTCTTTAGAGTCAATTCTCAATAGTCTAGATCCATGGATTGACATATCATCAACATACCTAATTATAGGGAGTTAGGCCAAGTCAGTGCAAAGCTTGTTCCTAAAAAAGAGAAGAGAAGAGAAGAGAAGAGAAGAGAAGAGAAGAGAAGAGAAGAGAAGAGAAATAAGTCTTGAGACTGCTTTGGAACTAAGGGACGTAGGTGAGGTTAAAATAAAAAAAAAAACTACTGGCAGCATAAAATAAAACTTTAATTTAGTGCTTTGTCCCAAAGTAAACAAACACTTCTTCAGAATGAATACCAGTGGTGAAACATCATTTTAAGGGTAGTAACAATACACATGTATGTATTTGCAATGGTGATGGACAGGTTGACAGACGAAATCAGACAGGAGTCCCCGTGGACTATGATGTTTGCAGATGACATTGTGATCTGTAGTGAGAGTAGGGAACAGGTGGAGGAGACCCTGGAGAGGTGGAGATATGCTCTAGAGAGAAGAGGAATGAAGGTCAGCAGGACTAAGACAGAATATATGTGTGTGAATGAGAGGGAGGATAGAGGAATAGTGAGGATGCAGGGAGTAGAGGTGGCAAAAGGTGGATGAGTTTAAATACTTGGGATCAACAGTTCAGAGTAATGGAGAGTGTGGAAGAGAGGTGAAGAAGAGAGTACAGGCAGCATGGAGTGGGTGGAGAAGGGTTTCAGGAGTGATTTGTGACAGACGAGTACCAGTAAGAGTGAAAGGGAAGGTCTACAAGAGGATAGTGAGACCAGCTATGTTATATGGGTTGGAGGCAGTGGCACTGACAAAAAGGCAGGAGTCAGAGCTTGATGTGGCAGAGTTGAAGATGTTAAGATTTGCACTGGGTGTGACAAGGATGGACAGGATTAGGAATAAGTATATTAGAGGGTCAGCCCAGGTTGGAAGGTTTGGAGACAAAGCCAGAGAGGCAAGATTACATTGGCTTGGACATGTGCTGAGGAGGGATGCAGAGTATATTGGGAAAAAGATGCTAAGGATGAAGCTGCCAGGTAACAGGAAAAGAGGAAGGCCTAAGATAAGGTTTATGGATGTGGTGAGAGAGGACATGCAGGTGGTTGGTGTGACAGAGCAAGATGCAGAGGACAGGAAGAAATGGAAACAGTTGATCTGCTGTGGCGACCACTAATGGGAGCAGCCGAAAGAAGAAGAAGAACAATACACATGTGACTGATCAAATGGCAAACAATTGCACACAGGCAAAATAACATAATAAAAACATTCAATTATAAATAAGTATTATAAAAAAATAAGTAATTACTAAGAATATAAAAAATAATTTCACCTCTTCATTAATGTTTTCTCCATCAAGAAACATTTAATGTTAATAATATTGTTCAGACCTGGACAATTACCAGCCTGTAACAAAATATGCCGGTGTTAATAATGTTGCTCAGACCTGGATAATTACCAGCATGTAATAAAATTTGCCAGTGTGTCTCCCCATCCCCAATTCATTCTTATAATCATCCAATCTGTAATCACAGGGTTCTTTATTAATGACAGTAAACAAATTTTTCTTCTTTTCACAAAAACAAGTAATTGTGTGCTTGTATGATGCATTCTGATGGCATAATGTTTGTGATGCAGTAGATATATTATGTACCGCTGCACATTTTGATAAGCCATGATTGCAGAAAACTATCTACAGCAGAGTCCTCATTAGGAATATGTTCTAATATGAACTGGTTTTGTTTTTATCATAATGGAGCTGAAGTAGAAGGTGGAATAAAGAGTTCTGTGGTATTTGTTAGATAATGCTAGTAGAAACGTGGTGAGTTTTGGAAAGATGAGAAAACTCATTCATGAAGTCTTCTTTATTAGGGTACATGAGGGTGCAATGAAAGGTACCACTATTTAGTGAGTCCTTATATATTATCAGGTCAGTGATATAGTTTTCTGAATTCATTGTGTTGATTATGTATCGAGATTTGTTGTGTTTGGATTGAATAGCCTTGTGGCGACTGGTGGCAGTTTTAAGTAAATGTCTTAAGAATATGAGTCTACTTTTAGCTTCAGGATATGAAAATTGTTTGCAGACCATCCACACATAATTTCTAACTGAGGAACAAAGTCACTAAATAATGACATGCATTTCAGTTTCAGACTTTTTTTCCTTTAAACTAATGCATGTCTGCACATACCAATAAATAAAAAATAACTGGCCGCTCAATGATAATTTAGGGGATCGACTTTTATCGTTGGCATATTCTCGATTTACATGGGCATACTGGTTAGGCTAATGAATCAGCATGCTTGTTTTTGAATGTTAATGGCCAGTCATTGTGTAAGATGAACTAATGTCATCCTCCTGCCTTCATGGCCTAAAGTTAAACTAAGGATATGTTGTCTTAATGTTCTATGAGTAAATCCATCAGTTCCTTCACCAGTGAAGATTTCAATATTAGAGTATCTGTTACACATAAGAGATTTTTCCTTTCCACAAGTAATATATACACATAACCCACACAGTTCCAGTATTTTAGCAGGCTAAAGTGCTTCGCCCAACATATTGCCTAATACCATTATATTTGCTTGAATGAGTTATTTGGTCTTTACTGAGCCTAGCATCTCCAGTTTCAAGATGGAGCTGTCTTCATGATCTCAACCTATGCTCCATAGAAAGGCTGCAATTGCAAAGAAAAGAGGGAATTCAGGCCAGTTCCAGGGTCTCCTCAATAAAGGAGGGCAATATATCAATCTTGATAATGGGTGACCTGAATGCTGATATTGGAATGGGAAGAACAGGATATGAGAATTACCTAGGTCCACATTGTTGTAGCAAGCAAAATAATGAATGACATGTTAATCTGGACTTCTGTCTGACAATCAGCTTAATGGTGATCAGCATTTGGTGTGCCAAAAGAGACAGTCATAAAATCATATGCAACAGTGGTTATCATGCAGGTCATTTTGCCATCATCCTTGTAAGGAAACAGCACAGGTGTCTAATAAGAAGTTGGAAAGGAATCACTTGCCCCTAGCATAAGCCACTAGTGGCCACAATTAGCTAAGAGAAGGTTCAACCATCAAAAGAAACAAGGCTGCTTCCCCAAGAGTTAACAGGAGTGAAAGCACAGGATACAAGGACAGAAATAAGGGCATAAATAGTCACGGCTCTTGCACCTCAGGAACAAGAGGAACTGTGTAGTAGAGAAGAATGGCCGTTCCTCAAAACAACACATGTGAAGATGCTAGAATGGATTGTGGTTGAGCATGTGTGGAAATATGGTACACAGGGAAAGTCAAAGTCCAGGAGGGTATCAAAAAAAAGAAAGAAAGAAAAAGTGCAGAAAGAAGTGGGAGAAGAGATGGCCAAGCTAAGAAGAAATACAGGTTGGCTAAGAAAGTGACTAATAAAGCAGTCAAAATGGCAAAGAACAAGGCATCAGAGAACCTCTACCAGCTTCTGGAAAGTTCCTTAGCAGACAATACAAAGAAGATCTATGACGTTGCAAGGCAATGACAGAAAAACAAAGAATATAGTTGCTTGGTGCCATTCATTCTACTTTCTAAGAATGCTTGCAAGAATCTGCTCACCAGTTCAGATGATATCAAAAACAGATGGAAGAAATGCTTCAAGAAGATTCTGAATGAAGAAACCTCCAAAGAAGATGTACACATGCATGGCTGACTATGAAAGAGAAAGGACAACCTATCCTAGGAAAAGTATAATGTGCCTAGTAAAAGCAGTAGGCTCACATGGCATCACAGCAAACGTGATCAAGATGATGGCTGTTTGTTTGGAGAGATATGCCTCCTGAGTATACTCATTGTGGTACGGTGAGAGAGGCTTATTCAAAATGACTAGAGAATAAGAATTCTAGTGACAGTGTGCAAAAACAAAGAGATATTCATAACTGTGGGAAGTACAGAGGTATAAAACCCCAGTTATACTACACTAAAGTGGAGGAGTGATTAATAAATTAATACAAATAGTAGGGAAAATAAGTTGAACTCAGATCAGAATGCAGTACAACAAATCCAGTGTTTGTAGTGAGGCAGATAGTGGAGAAGAAACTGGAGATGAGGAAAGAGTCTAACTAAGAATTACAAGAAATGTAGAAAGAATTTGCAGCGGCCCAGAAAAAGATAATTTGTGCAGTCCTGTGATGGTTCAAAGTCCCATAAAGATTGGTGGAATTAGTGCAGTCTTTAAATTACCCTAAGACACAAGTAGAAACAGTGTTCAGACTCTCGGCATGGTTCCCAGTGGTAGTGGGTGTATATCAGAGTTCAACTCTAGGCCCAGTCCTGATCCTACTGGTAATTGTCTACATCAGCAAAGAGACTGGAGGGGATGGTCAGCAAAACAGATACAACCAACAGTTATGCTAATACAAGCAGACAATGAACACAAATGTCAGCAAATGATAGAGGACTGGAATGCAAAACTGAAGGCACATGGGATGAAACTAAGTACAGACAAGACAGTGATCATGGCAGCAAATGGGGAAATCAGTTAAAGATGAAAATTAGAATAACAGAGAAAATAGTGTAATAGGCTAACATCTTCAAGTATCTGAGAGGTATGGTGGAGGAGAAGAGAAATTCAAAAGAGGAGGTCAAAGCTTGAATCGTCGGTCTAGCAGTTACCTAGCACAAAGTGTCGGGAGTAGTACGTAATAGAAGAATGTCAAAGAAGATGAAAAGTAAAGTCTACAAAGCTGTGGTGCAAAAAGTGCTTCCCTATGGCATAGAAACCAGGAGCATCAAGGCAAAGCAGCTGATGAAGCTTTAGGTAATGGAGATGAAGTACTAATTCAGGTAGTAGGAATCACACTGCTGTACAAATGAAAAAAGGAGGACATCAGACCTATAGCCAAAACATCCCTAATTATAGAGTAAGTCAAGGAGAACAGATTATGGTGGTTCAGTCACATGTGGAGGAAAGCAGATGATCTGGAACAACAGATTTGGGAGAAATAAGAAGTCAAAAGAAGAAAAGGACATCCAGCAAATAAATGAATGAATTGCATCATATAAGACCCTCAGCTGTCATGTATGACTTGAATAATGGGACTGAACTGAAAGAGGTGGTGACAGCTAGAATGACAGTACAACCCCATATACAAATTTGAAAAACAGGGCTGATGAGGATGCTGATTATGATAATGAAGATTGGATTCTGGAAATACAGAAAATGTCTTAAGTCATTCTGGCCATTCATGAAGTCATATTAATATCCTAAAGGACACTTTTGTCTGTCTATGGTTTCTCCACAGCACACAACCATGTACCATTATATTTACTGAAAAAAACTTTATATACCTCATTGGATCCTGGAATGCAGAAAAAAGTACTGAAAACTTACCACTCATTCATGAAGCCTAATCAACAGCTCAAAGTATACATTTGACAGGCTAGCTCCCCCCCCCCCACCACACACACAAACCAAAATATCACAATACACCACAATATTTTATAGAATGAGTGTTATGTCCTTTTCTGGATCATGTTTACAGAAAAAAATTAGCAAAAGCAAATTTGCATCACTCGTGGTTATATTAATATTCTTAGAGGGGTCCCCTTCACTACACCGACATGCCACAAAGCCGACACCAAAGACGCAGATGATCGACAAGGTGAAATCCCGACAGCCGAAACACTGACATGGGCAATGTGTGAGCGCGACTCGGTAAGTGTGCGATAGTGAGGGATTTAAGGTTAGGGAGCGGACAGGTAAGTGTGTGATAGTGAGGGATTTAGGGTTAGGGTGCGGGAAAGGTGAGTGTGCGGTAGTGTCGGACTTAGGGTTAGGGTGCAGGTAAGGTAAGTATGTGATAGTGATGGACTGTAGTTTTAGGGGCGGGTTAAGTGAGTTAGGGTTAGGGTGCGGGTAGTGTGAGTGTGCGATAGTGACGGACTTTATGTTTAAGGATGGGTTAAGTGAGTTAGGGTTGGGGTGCAGGTAGGGTAAGTGTGCGATAGTGACGGACATTAGGTTTAGGGGTGGGTTAAGTGAGTTAGGGTTAGGGTGTGGGTAGGGTAAATGTGCAGTAGTGTTGGACCTTAGGGTTAGGGTTTGGGTTAAGGTTAGTGCATATATAGTTGTGTGTAATGTGTAGTTTACGTTTTGTGTGTCAGTGTTTTGGGTGTCGGTGTTATGGTGTTCGGTTTTGTGAGTTGTCGGTATTGTGTGTTTTCGGTCTTTTGATCTTGGTGTTTTAGGTGTCGGCTTTGTGGCATGTCGGTGTAGTGCAGGGGACCCTCTTAGAGACACTTTGATCAGGTTAGGGTGTTCTTTTTTTTTTTATCCTAACCTGCTATCATCACCATCATTATATGTTGTGAACAAGCAATTGTACCCCACACGGAATCCCAGGCAGTGGATGCAATTATTTATATCATAGTGGATACAAAGTCAAAAAATAGCAGGATTTGCAGGCAGAAATGAGAGCAATGAAGAAGAAAGGTACACAAAAATTTTCAATTTTAGTAGGAGCAACAGGTTTACTAAAAATAATTTTAATTATATTTAGGTATGCTACCAATGCATGCAACTCCATAAGAATTACAGAAGGAATCAATTCATGGGTGCATTGCAGGTGCTGCGAAGAGCACTTTTGGCTAACATCAAAGACTGAAACAATACTTATTTAATGAACTTTAATCATACACTGACTTAGGAATGGGGTTCATTCCCATCATAGTATTAGAAACCCAAAACACTTGGAGAAATTAAACCAAGAGCAGCCATCTATGAAGTTATATTAATATCATAAAGGACAGTTTGGTCATGTCTACATTCTGCTAGCTTACTTCCTGTACATAATGTATTGCAGCAGGTGGGGACTCATAGTTTCAACTTTGCACATTTTTTCTCGAGGTGTATGTTATGCAATTTATTAACAGGACTGGCTTTCTGAGCCACTTTGACATGTACCTGGTACTCTGCTTTTAGTGATGATTAGTGTGGCTTTCTTTCAGTCAGTCCTCTTACAGTAAAGCACATTTACTTTGGCTAGTGTAATTTACCTCTGCATTTGTAAGGTCCAGGATTCCAACCGAGGTTCCCTGCCAGCATCCTTACTCTCTAGACTACTGTTAAATAGTATGTGCTAGCAATTCACTCTTTTTGATAATTTCAGACTTCTACTAGACTCCTCTCTTTTCCCTCATATTACTCCATATCTTGTCTAATAAAAGAAGTAGTCTTCCGTATACTTTCAAAACCCACTGAGGTCACTTTGAACATTTAGACTCCTGAAGTGCAAACACGCCAAGTATTTGCAACCACAAAAAATAGAGCTTAAATCCACAAAACAACAGCCAGCAAAAGTACAAATTTTAATAAGTCTTAACGACTCGGCAAAGCCTTCAAAAGTACACCTTGAAGGCTTTGCCGAGGTGCTAAGACTTATTAAAATGTTGTACTTTTGCTGGCTGTTGTTTTGCGAAGCCAAGTATTTGTTCTGCACTTTGAGCAGGGGTTGGTAGGTAAACATGAAACTGAAACCCATCCCAATCAAAAAGATTGAAATGTCCTGCTCTTTGCTGTATTTCTATTTCTTTGCATTTATGTTTCCAAACACAGACTCCTCATCTTTGTCCTCTGGCAACTTGCTCATATTTCTGGTTGTGTACATTGCATATTGCACATCAGGTTATTATAAGCAGTATCTAGATATTTAAAAGACAGGCTGATGTAATGTCATCATTTTTGAAAAGGCTGTTAGACAGTTGAGATCTTCCACACTTGTTAATGTTATTATAATGTTATGTGAGAGTTTATGTTTCAATTACCCTTTCATTTATTTATTTCTCTACATATTTGTAATGCTGCGCTCTTCTCTATGCATGATATAATTTGATACTATATTTACATTATAATGATATATATATATATATATATATATATATATATATATATATATATATATATATATATATATATATATATATATATACTCTGAAAGATGCTTTTTATCTGAATATGCTGCATTAAGTATGGGATTTACATTTTAGAGCATAGGCTTGTTTCTAATATGAAGGAATTAATCAAACTCTGTAGATTACTACATGTTTGTGCATGAAATCTGTACATTAGCTAAAGTATACTGGCATCAATTAGTATCTAGGCAAAGTTAAAGACAAGGATCTGTATTTTTCCTGCCATTTGGGCACACGCATCACAACACTCCTGGGCAAACAGTAATATCTCTTCTATGTACACCTCCTCATGTACATGAATACACACACACACACATATATATATATATATATATATATATATATATATATATATATATGTTTGTATGTGTATACAGCGGATATAAAAAGTTTACACACCCCTGTTAAAATACCAGGTTTTTGTGATATAAAAAATGAGACCACAATAAATCATTTCAAATCTTTTCCCAAATTTAATGTGACCTATAACTTGTACGATTCAGCTGAAAAACAAACAAATCTGTTAGGGGAAATATATAAAAAATAACAAATGTACGATACGCTGGTTGCATAAGTGTGCACACCCTTAAACTAATAATTTGTTGCATGTGCACACAATTAAACGAATATTTTGTTGAAGCACCTTTTGATTTAATTACAGCATTCAGTCTTCTTGGGTACACACCTGCCATCAATTAAAGAGACTCTGATTAACCTCAAATAAAGTTCAGCTGTCCTAGTAGGATTTTCCTGAAATGTACTCAGTTGCCTGCTACAGCAAAAGACATGGTTCATAGAGAGCTTACAAAGCAGCAAGGGGTCTTGTTGTTGAAAGGTATCAGTCAGGAGAAGGGATAAAAAAATTCCACAACATTGGATATACCATGGAACACAGTGCAGACAGTCATCAAAAAGTAGAGAAAATATGGGACAACAGTGATGTCGCAAAGAACTGGATGTCCCTCCAAAATTGATGAAAAGACAAGACAAAAACTGGTCAGGGAGGCTGCCAAGAGACCTACAGCAACACTGAAGGAGCTGCAGTGCCCATGGCTACGCCAACCTTCTGCAGAAAATATTCATTTTCAGAAATGAAAACTGTTATGCACACTTCTTGAAATTGTATTAGAGAATAATGTTTTCATTTTTGAAAATGAATATTTTCTGCAGAAGGTTGGCATAGCCGTGGGCACTGCCTTTGCCAATACCTACGGAAACCTGGCACTGGTTCAATGGGAGAAAACATTTTTGTTTTGCAATAATACCTTTTCAGACTATATTATGTGGTATGTGCATTTTGTGGATGATATGTTTTTGCTTTGGCAAGGTACTCAGTCAAAACTGGAGGAGTTTATGACCTACATGCATAGTACCACCAGTTTCCTTAGGTTTGCCTACAATTACTCCTCTGTAGAGATAGATTTCTTGGATGTGAAAGTAAGTAAAATAGAACTTAATACCTTATGTACTAGCATATTTAGGAAACCGACTTGGAAGAACACCTTTTTGCATAAAAATAGTATGCACCCTAGGCACATCACATGTAAAGTGTTGAAAGGCCAGGTTTATTGAATTATGAGGCTACATAATGATGACTCTCAGCTACATATAGCACTTGACTCTCTTAAGAATTATTTATACACAGAGGTTATAAGGGGAAAGAAACTGATGCCTGTATCACTAATGCTTGGCAAGAAAGGGAAAGAAGGTGTAAGGCCTATTATAATAATTCAGAGGCACTCCATAGCCCACAGGCGTTATCTGCTATGACTGATACTTTGAGGGTACCTTTACCCTATTCCAGTGACATTAATAACTACTGAAACATTATATAAAAGAAATGGAATATTCTACATATGGTAGAAGAACTAAAGGGCGTCCTAGATACTACACCACACGTCACTTTTAAAAACAAGTCACTTAAGAAGCATTTGTGTTATAGATCACAGCATCACAATGGAACTGTTTGATCCAGCAAGAAGGGTTCTTTTGCCTGTAGGTCTTGTGCAGCGTGTAAGCATATTCTTACAGGTTCAGTTTATATACATCCCTATGTGAATCTTAAAATTGAGTTAGACTTCTATGCTGACTACAAACCTACCAACATTGTTTACTTTAGTAGCTGTCAGGTATGTCATGACTTTTATACAGGCATGACTAATAGATGTTTGAAAGACAGACTTTTAGAACATTACAGGGATAGTAGAAACAAAAGAGAAACCAATGATTTAGCACAGCACATCATTCAGTATGGCCCCAGGCATAATTTTAATTTCTTAGCTCTGCAGGTGTTGGATGTGGAAATTAGAGGTGGTGATGCTGAAAACAGTACAGGAGTTGCAAAACACAAATGGATTTTACTGTTTAGTGCAGATAAACCACCTGGTTTAAATGGGGTATCTAGCCTCAAACCTGGTTTAAATGGGATATCTAGCCTCAAACCTTTTCTGAAAGCATGTCCACTGAAACATTAGCTTTCATTTTTGTACATTATCATATATATGCATATAATAGTTTATATTCTCTTGCTTGTGCAAATTTCTAGTACTTCACTTTTTTAAGGTTTTGCAACTTGAACTTGTGTGGTTTTTTTCTGTGACAATACATTCTATTCTAAATGGCTTAATTGATTTTAGGAATTCATTGGTTAGTCTCATTTTAAATTGAGGGTGTTTTATTCAGTTTTCAGTCTGATGTAGAGATGTAACCGTGAAAGCGCTTACCTTTAACGTTTTGTTTTATTTTGAATAAACAATTTTCAGTACTCAGCCATGTCAGTGTAGTATTTGTTAATGTTTTTATATCCACTGTATATATATATATATATATATATATATATATATATATATATATATATATATAGGAGCACTACAGATTCCTGAAAGCCCATAATCCTGAAGACCAAAATCCTGAAAGTTCAAAATCCTGAAAACTCAAAATCCTGAAAACACACAGGATACCAACACTTACTTTATTCCAGCACAAGTACATACAAAAACAAATAAAACACAAACCATATTACTCTTCTCCAAGTATATAAAGTAAGGGGGGGTGGGGGGCACAGCCCCCCCACATTGGGGGATGTGAGGGTAGTAGCCCCCCACATATTTTGGTTATATATTGTTTTCTGAAAAGAGTTATTCATTGGACTTGTAAGTATCCATGTCTATGGTTTTAAACATTTAAAATAGGTGGGGGGCTATGCCCCCAACCCCCCCAATGTGGGGGGCTGTGCCTCCCACACCACCCCTTAATTTATATGCTAACTCCAGGATCGCACTAGAGTGGGTAAAAGGCCATATATAACTTTCAACAAAATGAATTTCAGTCAAATGAGTTTTCAGTGTATTGTGCGCAGGCAACTGAATTTCAGTGAAATGAGATTTCAGTGAACTGAAGTAGACCCATATATATATATATATATATATATATATATATATATATATATATATATATATTACTTGGCTATTTCGCCTCATTTTCCATAAACACTAATGTGTGCATACTGCTTTACTTCTGCAATGATTATTTGGGTTTTATTTTTACATTTTGCAGCACATCCATGCAAAAACACTAACAGACATCTGATAAACAAAGCAATACTGTCTCACAATGAAAATAGACTTGGCATTAAAACTTCTCTGCCCTTGAAACTCACATTCATTGAAACAACATTGAAACCTGCATCACATCCAAAGAAAATGCATCTGGCCAGTGGTGGATAAAGATTACCTTTGGGCTGTTTTCAAATCATTGGTCCCTTGCACACAAAACAAGAAACATACATGTGTACTTTTCCTTGATACACTTTCCTGACTTTATTAAGTTATATTCCTTGTATAATACAGCACACTTGTTAGACAGAGCACATTTTAAATTTGTTTGAATTAACATTTTTCCAGTAGGCTATACCATAGGCAATGAAAGAAAATGCATGAACCAATAATTACAAAACAGACCAAATCAGAACATTTCCATCATAAAAGTCTACTTCTACGCCCAAACTATAAACAGAATGACAGTAGTGTAAGTCATAGGCATCTTGCTCAGCTTCTCGCAATTATTTTCAATTTTTTTTGGCGGGGGGCAAAAGGTCAAAAACCAGGGACACATTTAAAACACTGCTTGTATGATTTTGGAAAGTTGCTAGAATAAAATGTTGTGTTACCACCATGCATGTTACTGGCAAGTCTTGAACCCAGAACACTATACACTACAGTCAGTACAACATACCGCTATGCTAAATCAGCAGTTTAAAAAATAGGAAGACTGAAACTTAATGAATCATCTCTGAAACCCATTTAATTCTTAATAATATGCTTAATCATACCATTATACCACATACACACCTTACTGATCCAACACAGTACTATGCTACATGAGCCAGCTTATAAAGTATGACTTCTTACCAAAACAACAGAGCAAGAAACTTTAGACTACTTATAAATACCTTAAGAATCTTCTCTATACTGTTGTTCTTATAGAATACTTGAGATAACCTCTATCTGTGCTCTAAGGTAATGCCTGATCTTTTTCTGAAAATGCACTACTGGGAGAACTAACAGCCCAATAAAGGTAGCACTAAAAACAAAAGTATTGATTTGGTTACTTTTCAATATATATCAACACTGATAACTATCACTGTTGAAGTGACACCAGGCCCCATGTCCAAAATAGTAGAGACAGTCTGTGGCTAGATGGATTTATAACACTTTATAGAAAAACCTTCCCCTAAAGTCAGAATCATTAATTTCCATCAAAAATAATACATGCCTAACAATCAGACATAAACAGAGGTAACAAAAAATGCCATTGTTTTAATTACTGACACAGCAAGTAAGCTTCTCGAAGGACATAAAGTTATAAATGCTCATACCCATTTGTTCCTCAAGTTCATAGGTTTAATACTGAACTTAAACACAACAGTCACATTCCTTGCCAAACCGCTGCATTTTATAGGTAGGTACTAGGCTATTGGCCTCAAGGGCCTATGTAAGCCTAGCCAACAAGGTTCCCTGTCTTATGCCACCCAAGAAAGTTATTTTCCTGTGCTGCCGTTGAGCAGAGACACAGAAGTGATCCCCTATCAAAATTAACTATACTAAAATTTAACCTGTAGTCAAGGAAACACTGAAATACTACTGCCACAGGACTAACTTATCACCCCCTACTATCACTCCTGACCATAGACATCCAAGTACTTTATGTTGGGAAAGCTGTAGATTCCTTAAGTACCGCCATTATCCACATTCCACCAGACATAGCAACATAAAACACGCCCAAGTCATTTAAAATAAGGAACAGCACAATGACACAGTGAAGACTGGACTGTAAAATAATGATAACTAGTACCGATAACAAGCAGCACACTATCAATTAATTTATTTACAGACATATTCTGCCTGTTATGGACTCAAATCAAAGATCTACTACACACAAGACCATAACTCTACCCATGTAGCTAGTTGTTAATGGTCTGAAAGATCAAGTACTACATGATTGAAAAAAATCTGGGGGGGTCTGGGTACAATTTTACCACTCCAGTCAAAGTTTTAAATCACCACTTGTACCATTCCCCACAAAACATGCCATACTAAATACATTAAAGCGTCACTTTCCACTAACAGCAACAACATTTTCCACAGAAAGCATGAATAAAACATCTGTAATACAGTAGCACCAGTTTATATTTTGGTGACAGAAACATATATGCAGAACATCCAGAACAGTATACAGTAAGTGGCAACCTCATACATTCAAGTCTTTGAAAAAGGCATATTAAAATCAATATGAGCCAGAAACATAAGAAAAAAATATAAACTGAAAAATTCAAAATACTATTAAACAGCCAATGATCTTGAAATAAATCTCAAGTCTGGAGCAACAAGAGTCACATCTATCAACTTTGCATACTGTTATCTTTTTAGGGTGCAGACAGAAAATAAACAAATTCCTTAGTCCATGTTTTCCAGTTCCTCCAAGCCACTTTGTTACAGTGTTTATTACGCCGGCGAGGAATCCGTAACAACAAAACACCAAATTCCTTGTAAACGTCATCAGCACAGCCCACATTTTCTCTCCCTCACCTCCCTTAGCGAGCTCAAACCAACAAAAAACATTTATAAATAGACTGCGACTTTACCAAGTGACAGTTTTCTTGCTCAAAGCACCTATGACAACCCTACGGGCTTTCAAACATTGCCGGAAGTATTTTGTAAAATAAAATGAAATAATACATTCATAACTTACACTATCATTTTGTTATGTAAAATGATACAAAAGCGACCATTTCCAAATTATGCTCTCTGCGTTAACATCGCTTAGAAATGAATTTTAAACTGCACATAATTTTTAAAGCAAGGCATGTTTGACTAATTTGAAACAATTCTGACATAAGAAACACAAACAAACCTTCTTCAAAGGCATCAGTTAACAACTAATCCAATCGAATACAATTAGTGCTTGCTTAGAATACTACTGCTGAACACACACACACACGCACACACACACACACACACACACACACACACACACACACACACACACACACACACACACACACACACACACACACCCTTTGTTCCTTACCTAATTCCCAGCAGTTCGAAATGGCAACAAAAGCATTCTCTCCCAGCAGTTCTTTCCATCCGAAATAAGCAAAGTCCAAACTAAGCCAGCATTCTTTTCCCGGCAGCAACAGTTATTTTCAAATTCTCGGCCTGCTCGCAGCAAGCCGGAAATGATGACGTGAGCTCCTTGAGCTCAGTTCCGACTGGCTGGTAGCGCTGACAGAGCTGACGTCATTGTGCACGTGATGATGTCAGCTCCAGCAGCGCGAAAATTCAAAAAATAAGCAAAGAAATCGGAAATGAAGGGGTGCCACTCGGGAATCATGGCACCCCTTTATTCAGACCCCAAAACTCGGTAAAAAACGAGTAATTCGGGACAGTTGGGAGGTCTGGGGGGGGGGAGCCCCACCACTTAATGTGATGTTTAAAGTGCTTTGTTTTTTATATTATTTTTTTTGTTGGAACAGCGATTTTTTTCCCTTGGAAAAAAATCACTGTTCTGACAGTTTGACATTGTAAGCTTTCACTTACATAGGGTGGATTAATCATCATTCGCTTTTTTAAGCATTCAGTGATCTAATATAGACCCTATATATTGCACAAGCCAGTGCATTTCTTTGTGCTGGTCCCAAGCCTGGATAAATGGGGAGGGCTGCGTCAGGAAGGGCATCCGGCGTAAAAATTTGCCAAATCATACATGCAGACAAAAGTACACATATACATACTGGATCGGTCGAGGCCCAGGTTAACAACGACCGCCACCAGTACTGTTGGCCAACAGGGTGCTGGCAGAAATTGGGTTACTGTTGGCCGAAGGAGGAGAAGAGGCGGAAGGCATGGCCAAAGGCATGTAAAGGCTAGGACTGTGATAGTGGGAGTCGGAACTTTGAATGTTGGCAGTACGACTGGTATAGGGAGAGAGCTAGCTGATATAATGGACCGAAGGAAGGTTGGTATATTGTGTGTGCAAGAGACCAGATGGAAAGGGAGCAAGGCTAGGTGTATCGGATGCGGGTTCAAATTGTTTTATCATGGTGTGGATGGGAGGAGAAATGGCGTAGGCATTATCCTGAAGGAACAGTATGCTAAGAGTGTTTTGTAGGTGAAATGAGTGTCAGATAGAGTGATTTTTATGAAGCTGAAAATTGATGGTGTAATGATGAATGTTGTTAGTGCATATGCTCCACAAGTTGGGTGTGCGATGGATGAGAAAGAAAAATTTTGGAGTGAGTTGGATGAAGTGGTGATGACTGTACCCAAGGGTGAGAGACTGATGATTGGAGCAGATTTCAATGAGCATGTTGGTGAAGGGAACAGAGGGGATGAGGAAGTGATGGGTAGGTATGGTGTTAAGCAAAGGAATGCAGAAGGTCAGATGGTAGTGGATTTTGCGAAAAGGATGGACATGGCTGTGTTGAATATGTATTTTAATAAGAGGGAGGTGTATAGGGTGACATACAAGAGTGGAGGACGATGCACACAGGTGGATTATATCTTACGTAGAAGGGCCAGTCTGAAGGAGATTGGAGACTGTAAAGTGGTGGCAGGGGAAAGTGTAGTTAGGTAGCATAGGATGGTGGTTTGTAGGATGACATTGGTGATCAAGAAGAGGAGGATGAGTGTGAGGGCAGCACCAAGGATCAAATGGTGGAAATTGAAAAATGGTAATTGTGAGGTAATGTTCAGGGAAGAGTTAAGACAGGCACTGGGTGGCAGTCAAGAGCTACCGAATAGTTGGGTAACTACAGCAGAGCTAGTAAGAGAGAAGGCTAGAAAGGTGCTTGGTGTGACATCTGGAAAGAGGAAGGAGGGCAGGGTGACCTGATGGTGGAATGAAGAAGTACAGGAGAGTATACAGAGAAGAGGCTGGCGAAGAAGAAGTGGGATTATCAGAGAGATGAAGAAAGTAGACAAGAGTATAAGGAGATGAGGTGCATGGCAAAGAGAGAAGTGGCAAAGGCTAAGGATAATGCGTATGACGAGTTGTATAAAAGGTTGGACACTAAGGAGGGAGAAAAGGACCTGTACCAATTGGCTAGACAGAGGGACCGAGCTAGTAAAGATGTGTAGCAGGTAAGGGTGATAAAGGATAATGAGGGAAATGTACTCACAAATGAGGAGAGTGTGTTGAGCAGATGGAAAGAGTACTTTAAGGGGCTGATGAATGAAGAGAATGAGAGGAAGGGAAGGTTGGATGATGTGCGGATAGTGAATTATGAAGTGCAGTGGATTAGCAAGGAGGAGGTAAGGATAGCTATGAAGAGGATGAAGAAAGGAAAGGCTGTTGGTCCAAATGACATACCTGTGGAAGCATGGATGTGTTTAGGTGAAATGGCAGTGGAGTTTTTAACTAGATTGTTTAATGAAATCTTGGAAAGTGAGAGGATGCCTGAGGAATGGAGAAAAAGTGTTTTGGTACCGATTTTTAAGAATAAGGGTGATGTGCAGAGCTGTAGTAACTACAGAGGGATTAAATTGATCAGTCACAGCATGAAGTTACGGGAAAGAGTAGTGGAAGCTAGGTTAAGAAGGGAGGTGAGGATTAGTGATCAGCAGTGTGGTTTCATGCCAGGAAAGACTACTACAGATGCGATGTTTGCTTTGAGAATGTTGATAGAGCAGTACAGAGAATGTCAGAAGGAGTTGCATTGTGTCTTTGTGGATTTAGAGAAAGCATATGACACGGTGTCTAGAGAGGAGTTGTGGTATTGTATGAGGAAGTCAGAAGTGTCAGAGAAGTATGTAAGAGTGGTGCAGGATATGTACGAGGGTAGTGTGACAGCGGTGAGGTCAGCGGTGGGAGTGACAAATGCGTTTAAGGTGGAGGTGGGATTACATCAAGGTTCAGCTCTGAGCTCTTTCTTATTTGTAATGGTGATGGACAGGTTGACAGACAAGATCAGACAGGAGTCCCCTTGGACTATGATGTTTGCAGATGACATTGTGATCTGTAGTGAGAGTAGAGAATAGGTGGAAGAGACTCTGGAGAGGTGGAGATATGCTCTAGAGAGAAGAGGAATGAAGGTCAGCAGGACTAAGACAGAATATATGTGTGTGAATGAGAGGGAGGATAGAGGAATGGTGAGGATGCAGGGAGTAGAGGTGGCAAAGGTGGATGAGTTTAAATACTTGGGATCAACAGTTCAGAATAATGGTGAGTGTGGAAGAGAGGTGAAGAAGAGAGTACAGGCAGGATGGAGTGGGTGGAGAAGAGTATCCAGAGTGATTTGTAACAGACGAGTACCAGTAAGAGTGAAAGGGAAGGTCTACAAGAGGGTAGTTAGACCAGCTATGTTATATGGGTTGGAGACAGTGGCACTGACAAAAAAGCAGGAGTCAGAGCTTGATGTGGCAGAGTTGAAGATGTTAAGATTTGCACTGGGTGTGACGAGGATGGACAGGATTAGGAATAAGTATATTATAGGGTCAGCCCATGTTGGAAGGTTTGGAGACAAAGCCAGAGAGGCAAGATTACGTTGGTTTGGACATGTGCTGAGGAGGGATGCAGAGTATATTGGGAAAAAGATGCTAAGGATGAAGCTGCCAGGTAACAGGAAAATAGGAAGGCCTAAGATAAGGTTTATGGATGTGGTGAGAGAGGACATGCAGGTGGTTGGTGTGACAGAGCAAGATGCTGAGGACAGGAAGAAATGGAAACATTTGATCTGCTGTGGTGATCCCTGACAGGAGCAGCCAAAGGAAGAAGATATATATATATATATATATATATATATATATATATATATATATATATATGATTATATTTCATTACATTGCCAACTCACTGAATGACATGCACTACACTGACAACAAAAAAAGAAACAATATTTTATGCAGAGGGCAAGCCCCCCCCACACCTCCCACTGGGTGTCTGTGCCTCCCAAACCCCCTGCTAATTATATATACTAACTCATAGGTCATAAAACAGTAGGGAATGGGAAAAATCATACTCCCCACTGGGTATTGATCATGGAAAACAAATGCTAGCATCCTACAATAAACCAGCAATTTGACAAAACAAACTGCCTAACTAAAAGCTTGATGCAACAAACATACACTATTATGATCAAATGCACTGCAACCATATAGTTGTGTATCATTTTGTTAAAGGTAACTTTAAATGAAAAAAAAAACAGTCAGCTAAAATGACTAAAAGTACATTTGACTACAGGTACACTTGTGTGAATAGCCATTTCTTTGAAAAGTCTAAAAGTCTATAGATGGTATTTCTTTTTTTTTTTTTTTTTTATTCAGCATTTCTTAACCAGAAAAATCCCTCTCGGAATGAAGCCAATTTTCAGCAGAGGCCCTGGGAGAAATGCTCCAGATGCATGTCTTTATAATGTGGGAGGAAACCGGAACACATGGAAGAAACCCACAAGAGCATAGGGTGGACATGCAGACTCCACACAGAAGGCACTCCAGATGAAAATTGAAACGGAGAATCTCTTGCTGTAAGGTGACAATTCTACCGCTGCACCACTGCACATTTCTTGTGTCATTTTTGCACATGGGAGTTGCTGGAGTGGGCTTAATTTTGAAGATTTTGTCCAGATTGGCAATACCATTCTGTATCCACAAATTTGTAGAAGTTTTTTTACCACCACTGATTCATTGTGAATGGTGGTGTTTTTTTTTTCACCACTGGTCTGTGACCTTGGACTTAAAATATAAAATTATGGGTGGTGTAGGGAGGCTTACATTGAATGTTTTCAATGAAATTGCTTTTCAGTCAAATGTACATGCAATCAAATTTACTTTCAGTCTTTGTTTTTTTTTTTTTTGACCACTTGTACTTCAGGCAAAAATGATTCCTAATCATATATATCTATATAGATATATGTATATATTCATCTATCTAGCAGTGTGTGTGTGTGTGTGTGTGTGTGTGTGTGTGTGTGTGTGTGTGTGTGTGTGTGTGTGTGTGTGTGTGAGTGTGTCTGTGTGTGTGTATATGTGCATGTGGAAGTCATAAATTAAGTTACTCACAAATTAGCTGTAGTATCTAGAAAGACCAAAGAAAACCTCCACCTTCCTCTTGGTAGTGGTACAAGCCAGACTTTTACTGTGTGACATTACACTGGACATAGGATTAGGTTCTCATTCTGTGTCAGAGAAGATATTGTGCTGTTGAAATTTTTGTGCAAGCCCATATTTGTTGATACAAGGAGTAAGTGCAATCTTCTGATCAAAAATAAATACATACTACTGACTTAGGTCAGCTAATTTGTCTTTAATGTATATCACAGAACTGAGACTGACATATACCTGTTATGCATGATGTTGTGTAGATGAGATACTCATAATTGTGAAACACAGAATGGACAATGAAGCATTCATGGCTCATCAGTTTAAGATGACAGTATAAAAATATTGATGAATGCTACTGCTATTACCAATGGCATCTGTTCATGTGTGGGCAATGTGCACTGTCAGTGCAAACATTCCCTAATGTTCCAATGCAGTATGGCAAAGTAATGATGAAGTGTGTGTGCCAAGGCTGCATGTGTTTGTATATCATTAGGGCTAAGTAATGATGAAGTGTGTGTGCCAAGGCTGTATGTGGTTGTATATAATTAGGGCTAAGTAATGATGAAGTGTGTGTGCCAAGGTTATATGTGTTTGTATATCATTAGGGCTAAGTAATGATAAAGTATGTGTGCCAAGGCTGTATGTGGTTGTATATCATTGGGGCTAAGTAATGATGAAGTGTGTGTGCCAAGGCTGTATGTGGTTGTATATCATTAGGGCAAAGTAATGATGAAGTGTGTGTGCCAAGGCTGTATGTGTTTGTATATCATTAGGGCAAAGTAATGATGACGTGTGTGTGCCAAGGCTGTATGTGTTTGTATATAATTAGGGAAAAGTAATGATGAAGTGTGTGTGCCAAGGCTGTATGTGGTTGTATATCATTAGGGCTAAGTAATGATAAAGTATGTGTGCTATGGCTCTATGTAGTTGTGTATCATTAAAGCTAAGTAATGATGAAGTATGTGTGTCAAAGCTCTGTGTAGTTGTATATCATTAGGGCTAAGTAATGATGAAGTGTGTGTGCAAAGGTTCTATGTGGTTGTATATCATTAGGGCTAAGTAATGCTGAAGTGTGTGTACCAAGGCTGTATGTGGTTGTATATCATTAGGGCAAAGTAATGATGAAGTGTGTGTGCCAAGGCTGTATGTGTTTGTATATCATTAGGGCTAAGTAATGATGAAGTGTGTGTGTCAAGGATCTATGTGGTTGTATATCATTAGGGCTAAGTAATGATAAAGTATGTGTGCTATGGCTCTATGTGGTTGTGTATCATTAAAGCTAAGTAATGATGAAGTATGTGTGCCAAGGCTGTATGTGGTTGCATATCATTAGGGCAAAGTAATGATGAAGTGTGTGTGCCAAGGCTGTATGTGTTTGTATATCATTAGGGCTAAGTAATGATGAAGTGTGTGTGCCAAGGATCTATGTGGTTGTATATCATTAGGGCTAAGTAATGATAAAGTATGTGTGCTATGGCTCTATGTGCTTGTGTATCATTAAAGCTAAGTAATAATGAAGTATGTGTGCCAAGGCTGTATGTGGTTGTATATCATTAGGGCTAAGTAATGATAAAGTATATGTGCTATGGCTCTATGTGGTTGTGTATCATTAGGGCTAAGTAATGATGAAGTGTGTGTGCCAAGGCTGTATGTGGTTGTATATCATTAGGGCTAAGTAATGATAAAGTATGTGTGCTATGGCTCTATGTGGTTGTGTATCATTAAAGCTAAGTAATGAAGAAGTATGTGTGCCAAGGCTGTATGTTGTATATCATTAGGGCTAAGTAATGATGTAGTGTGTGTGTGCCATGGCTGTATGTGTTTGTATATCATTAGGGCAAAGTAATGATGAAGTGTGTGTGTGTGTGTGTGTGTGTGTGTGTGTGTGTGTGTGTGTGTGTGTGTGTGTGTGTGTGTGTGTGTGTGTGTGTGTGCCAAGGCTGTATGTGTTTGTATATCATTAGGGCTAAGTAATGATAAAGTATGTGTGCTATGGTTCTATGTGGTTGTGTATCATTAAAGCTAAGTAATGATGAAGTATGTGTGTCAAAGCTCTATGTGGTTGTATATCAATAGGGCTAAGTAATGATAAAGTGTGTGTGGATAGGTTCTATGTGGTTGTATATCATTAGGGCTTAGTAATGATGAAGTATGTGTGCCAAGGGTCTATGTGGCTGTACATCATTAGGGCTAAGTAATGATGAAGTGTGTGTATGTGCCAAGGTCCTATGTGGTTGTATATCATTAGGGCTAAGTAATGATGAAGTATGTGTACCAAGGCTTTATGTGGCTGTATATCATTAGGGCTAAGTAATGATGAAGTATGTGTGCCAAAGCTCTGTGTGGTTGTATATCATTAGGGCTTAGTAATGATGAAGTATGTGTGCAAAGGCTCTATGTGGCTGTATATCATTAGGGCTAAGTAATGATGAAGTATGTGTACCAAGGCTTTATGTGGTTGTATATCATTAGGGTTATGTAATGATGACGCATGCATGCCAAGGCTCTATGTGATTGTATATCATTAGGGCTAAGTAATAATGAAGTGTGTGTGCCAAGGTTCTATGTGGTTGTACTTCATTAGGGCTAAGTAATGGTGAAGTATGTGTGCCAAGGCTCTATGTGGTTGTATATCATTACGGCTAAGTTTTGATGAAGTATGTGTGCCAAGGTTGCATGTTGTTGTATATCATTAGGGTTAAGTAATGATGGAGTATGTGTGCCAAGGCTCCATGTGGCTGTATATCATTAAAGGTAAATGATGAAGCATGTGTGCCAAGACTCTATGTGGTTGTATATCATAAGGGCTAAGTAATGATGAAGTATGTGTGCCAAGGCTATATGTGGTTGTATATCATTAGGGCTAAGTAGTGATGAAGTATGTGTGCCAAGGCTTTATGTGGTTGTATATCATTAGGGCTAAGTAATGAAGAAGTATGTGTGCCAAGGCTTTATGTAGTTGTATATCATATGGGCTACATAATGATGAAGTATGTGCACCGAGGCTTTATGTGGTTGTATGCCATTAGGGCTAAGTAATGATGAAGTGTGTGTGCCAAGGCTATATGTGGTTGTATATCATTAGGGCTAAGTAATGATGATGTATGTGCATCAAGGTTTCATGTGGTTGGATATCATTAGGGCTAATTAATGATGATGTATGTGTGCCAAGGCTCTATGTGGTTGTATATCATATGGGCTACATAATGATGAAGTATGTGCACTGTGGCTTTATGTGGTTGTATATCATTAGGGCTAAGTAATGATGAAGTGTGTGTGCCAATGCTATATGTGGTTGTATATCATTAGGGTTAAGTAATGATGAAGTTTGTGTATATCATTAGGGCTAAGTAATGATGAAGTGTGTGTGGCAAGCCTCCGTGTGGTTGTATATCATTAGGGCTACATAATGATGAAGTGTGTGTGCCAAGGTTCTATGTGGTTGTATATCATTAGGGCTACATAATGATGAAGTATGTGTGCCAAGGCTCTATGCGGTTGTATATCATTAGGGCTAAGTAATGATGAAGTGTGTGTGCCAAGGCTCTTTGTGGTTGTATATCATTAGGGGTAAGTAATGATGAAGTGTGTGTGCCAAGGCTCTATTTGGCTGTATATCATTAGGGCTAAGTAATGATGAAGTATATGTGCCAAGGCTCCATGTGATTGTATATCATTAGGGCTAAGTAATGATGAAGTATGTGTACCAAGGCTCTATGTGGTTGTATATCATTAGGGCTAATTAATGATGAAGTATGTGCACCAAGGCTCTATGTGGCTGTATATCATTAGGGATAAGTAATGATGAAGTATGTGTGTCAATGCTCTATGTGGCTGTATATCATTAGGGCTAAGTAATGATGAAGTATGTGTGCCAAGGCCCTATGTGGCTGTATATCATTAGGGCTAATTAATGATGAAATATGTTTGCCAAGGCTCTATGTGGTTGTTTATCATTAGGGCTAAGTAATGATGAAGTGTGTGTGCCAAGGCTCTATGTGGTTGTATATCATTAGGGCTAAGTAATAATGAAGTATGTGTACCAAGGCTTTGTGTGGCTGTATATCATTAGGGCTAAGTAATGAGGAAGTATGTGTGCCAAGGCTCTATGTGGTTGTATATCATTTGCAGGTGCAAGTGCTTTTGTGCAGATATAAATGCAAAGAATGATGTTCAGTCAACTGCACAGTTCACCGCAGTTCACTTGAGTACAATAATCCATTTTCATGTAATGAAGTAATAATGTGCAGGAGCAATACTTCTCTGTGTTCAAAATCTCTTCCTAAAGCGCAATGCTTAGAAACTCATTGGCTCGGGTGTTGGCAATGTATTAGTGCATGTGTGATTCTAATTTGTGGTTTTGAAGTAGTAGTAGTGCTCAGTGATGCTCCCTGCCAACCTGTGTGCAAACAAGGAGCAGAGAGAAAATGGTCTGATTGTGACTGAATGTAGAACAAATCTTTTTTATGTTAATGCTTAAATTGTCATGATGTCAACATCTGACATGACAGTACTTGCTCAGTGCCTTGCAGATGCACACTCTGCATATTGTACTCTGCCTTTGAAGTGTTAGGGCCAAAACTTTATTCAAAAATGAATTGTTGTGATCATCTTCCCCATTTGCACAACATTATGTGGCAAGCAAACAGGGTTCACTGCTGAAGGAAAAAAGTGAAAACTTTTATTAGGACAGCCTTCTGTAGTGCAAACAGGCTTACCATGATGCACATCTGTCAGTACTCTAGAAACTATTCAGTGGAAAAAAATACAACCATCTTTTTTCTTTGTCTGTGGCATAAGATGTAAGTTTGGTGAGCTAAATGTAAAAGCAGAGGTGAAGCAGTGTTCTAGTCCGGTATATGGTAATTTTACAAAGGGTGTCAAAATGTGAGGATTATTAGTAATTTTGATTATGATTATAACACTACATAGGAATGACTATCCTAAATATGCCGATTGCCCAAACTCTATCAGTAATGCTGCGGAAATAAACTTTTATACCTATTATAAATCAACCATGCTTCAAGTAAAATCAGAAATTAATCTGGTGTAAAATTTGTTAAGCATGACAAGGATGGTATGTATTTTGATATAATTATTATGACTCAGCAAATATCTAACTATATATGTATGGCAGGATGTCTTGTGAATTTTGGACATTATGCTTCCTCACATTAAGGACAAGAGCCAAATGCTATTAAGATGAAAATTTCATACATCAGCCCACTAAATATATTTCAGTACATTGTAATGAGACAGAAGAGGTGATGAGGGACACAGAGATGGAGAGATACACATAAATGTTTTTGCTATGGGACATTTATGAACATCTTTATGTTGTGCTTGTATTAGGTGTTTCCTCATTCAGAATGTGTCCTGCTCTGTACCATGAAGTGATTGATATAAGGGTAGAGAAGGTGGAAGAGTGACAATACAGCCACATACATCTGGTTGAAGAAGATGTAAGAAACTGGAAACATGATGGTGATATGAGGATAGTGGTTTGTTGATAACACTTACACAAGTTATATTAATATGGAGAAAAATTACATTATCACATGACATATGTCAGAATTCAAACCTTTGACAGTAGAAATAAAACCCTGCAGACAGGATGATCATCTCAGCTCATCACAGAGGAACTCATGCTGTAATAAATTTCAAACACACATTATAAGAGACACTCACAATATGATCAATAAAAGCATTAGACAGACAGCAGTAATCATTACACTTATATGAACTGTAGCCTCCCTTACATTTTACATGATGTCCTGGAGCCTGATAGATATGGAAGTGTAACTGTATCACAGTGTATTAAACCAATAAACAAGTAATGCTGGGAGCCAGGGTCCAATGGATTCACCACAAAATAATTAAAACCAGTAAATTGTATTGAGTACTTTCATCCTTACACAAGCAGGACCTCATTAGAATACCACAAATCACCAATCAAATCTTTATATATGCTCATCAAGGCACTTAATTAATTAATTAAGAAACAGTTATTTAAAGGCATACCACTCATATATTAACACTAAAAAAATGCTTATAAAAATGCATGTTAAAATAGTATTGTTGTTGGGTCTTTCGGCTTTTCCGGGTTAGGGGTCGCCACAGCAGAACTCCGGTCCGCTAATGACTGGCAGTAGATTTTTACGTGCTGAGTTGCCAGCCCTGACGCACAACCTTCAATGAAGGTACACCCATTCATGCATGTCTCCACACAGAAGACGCTCTAGCTGAGAATCGAACAGGACAATGTCTTACTGTGAGGCGACAATGCTACCGCAGCACCACCACTGCATTATGTTTAAATAGTATAATAAAAATAATAATGAATAAAAAGACAGTTAAAAAAATGTTGTAAACTTAATTACACAAGCTGCAATTTTGCTGATCTCATCAATAAAATGGACTAGATAGAAATATGGTCATTAATACTAGAAAACGTGCTGCTTTCAACCTAAGTTGCCACTTCAGTTCTTTATTCTCTAGGCATACCTTCATGATGCCACCCCCCTGAGGGTTAGGTTTGATTTGTTCAAGGATGGCAAAATTAAATTTATTATAGAACTGGCAAGACGTGAAGTGTTTAAATAAGGCTTTATTCTCGTTTTTCTTACAAATATCATAATTGTGTTCATATATTCGTTTGAGAAGACTCTGCTCAGTTTTGCCTACATAAAAGGCAGGGCTCCCTGAGCATTTAGTTAAATAAACCATGGCTTTGGAAAGACAATTTTCTTTGCTAAAAACATGAGAATGAGCACTATTTTCCAAAGTTAAAATGTTTTTCTTCAAGAATATTTGAGCACTGGTGACACATTCCCCATCTAACAGTCCCACTTTTCATTATATCCTGAATGCATTATAATTGTGCCCACCTTCAAAAAGGTTTTTCATATTGCAACATGTTTTATACATGAAAGTTTTTTCTAATGTAAAAAAGAAATGTGACGCTGTTTTTAAACTTAAGCAAATGAAACTTTAGGGATACTAAACAATATGTGAATAATGAAGCTTATCCTATTAAGAATCATGTTTTTAAAAATAGTAGGAATAGAGTTTATTTTAATAATTCTGATGAGTTTAGCAAGGTAGATGATATCACTGCTGGTTCTAATACAGGTAGAGGGAATTTTGGTGATACTGAAATACATAACAATGTTGTGTATATTGAAATTTCCCAGGATTTGTTTCTTACACGCAGGTCAGAACGGTTAGCAAACCAGTACAAATGACAATTGTACCCGGGGCAGAGTCCACGACAAGACAATCCAAGGTGGGTTTGATTTAGTGCATTGTGTGTTCCATTTTGCTATGAGGCAATTGTTTCATTGCCCTGGGTAAAATTCCACAAATCGCAGAAGTGAATTTTGATGGTTTGGTGTCGATGGAGATGTCTTTCGACGAAGTGATATAGAGCCCTGGATTAAAACGTTTGACAAGTCAAAATTAAGTTTATAGACTTGATCATCATCTTAACCCACCACAAAAGAGCTCCTACTGTACACATGTAAAAATCACACTACTGAAGGGACTGTGATTACCTGTTGAGCCAATGGAAGATGTAGGTATTAGCCTTCAGCAAAGTAATGACAATGCAAAACTACCATAAGATGAAATTTACATCAATCAACCTAATGAATATTCAGCAGTAAAAAGGGTGAGAGAGAGAGAGGGAAGCAGTGAAGATAGAGAGAGAGATGGACAGAGACATATAAAAGGTCAGTGTTATGGGTTATTAATGTATATCTTTACGGCGTGTCCTTATTATTCATCTGTCATGCTTTGTATCATTAACGGATGGCTACTGGGGTCAAGAAGGTGTAGAGGTAGCAAAGCATGATTAAGACATGAGTAGAAAAAGGGTGGTTTAATAATTATTCCTTATGGGCATGGATGTGTTTACAAATCATTTTTTGCCACAGTATTCAAATCTGTTCATGAAAAGTCATAATTGGATAAAAATGAATATGTATGTCATTAAACATATTACAGAAGTATAACATCACAATAAGAAATAATGTGATATATGCCTGGAATTGAACCCTTGATGCCATGGCCAAAATGCAGTCTTCAGACAAGTGATTCATGTCAGCACTTCACAGAGGGAGCTGCATTTTGTTACATCTAGTAGCCAAAGAACTGCTAAAGTAATTATTGCAAAGTGTTGCCTTTATTCTGCCTTTACTCTGTATTCTGATAGCCCAGCATGTTTAAGCACCTTTGGCACAACTGGACTACTGTGGGTGATGGCAACAACTGACCAGGTTTTACCATAAGACATGAACAGCCATTCACCATCACTCATCATTGCTGTGCAATGCCAAACTCTGCACAAATGCTGAGGACAAAATGTGAAGGCTTTCTTATGGGCCATTTCTGGCCATGTGTGTTGTATGTAGTTCTATGTTTTTGACCAGATTAAATGTGTGAAAAAGGTATTGAAAGGAAAGTGGTGAAAGGGGGGGCAAGCAGAGGGGAGGGCACAGGGGAAAAATAGTGGAATTTGCAGGAAGTTAGTGGGAGAGAACCATAGCTATCCACTTCTTCACAACATAAATATAGAACTGTAGGCAGAATTTGAACAATTTGGACTGTCACCACACCAAGGGTAGGTGACAATAACAGAATAATGTTGTAGACCCAATTGTACCAAATCAGGTGTGTCAAGAAGACACATGGGTGAAGTGGAAAGCTGTGTATGGATCTTTTTTTTGTTTTTTGTGGGACAGGTGCTCATTTTTCTTTACTTTCAAAGAGAGAGAAATGTTAGGGAAGTGTCACGTCAAGTAGGTAGGGTAGGTGTAAGCAGATGTAGACATGCAGGACAAACAAGACAGACAGGAATGGTGATGGGCACAAAAGTGTGGGGGACACCATGATAAGGGATACGTAGGGGACATTGTAGGCACACCCATGTCAAGCCTGAGAACAGTGAGAATCTATTCCTCCCCTCAGAACTGTTGCCACTTTCTCTTTTCTCAGTTTCCTTTGTCAGTGCTAAACATGGCATCATCTCTGCAATATGGTGAATCACCTTTTCTACACTGCCAATTCAGGCAATGAGGCCCCTTTTCATGATAACCCCCACCAGCACTGTGAGCACTTGCCAAGTAACAAAATCACTACCTCCACTACTACTGCTCCCAGAAGGTATCAGTGCACCAGCTACTGGGGCAGAACTACCTTACACAGATGCAGCAGGTAGGGCAGGGGCTGTGGAAGCAGCCCTGACAGGTTGTGACCTTGAAGTGCTGGTTGTCGATGCTGCAATCTGTGGAGGGATACAGGACCAATCTGCAGAGGTCCGCCTACCTCCATGTGACAAATGTCAGTTTTTTTAAGCAGAAATGTATGACAACAGAAAAATTGTAAGTGATACTAAATACTAAAAAAAGAGAGAGAGAGAGAGAGAAGAGTTAAGAGAGAATTATATCCATGGAATGTCACATGGCTTTATTATTTCAATACATACATATTTATGATTATACAGTATCTACACCTTTGCCACAATTGGATTTTAGCTTTTTATTGGTTAAACTGGTTAATTTGTTTAAATCACTTTGCTCATTTGTTACTGTCATATAAAAAAAAGTACACTTTATGCATCACCACTTAGCTAGGATTAAACTATTCCCGGCGCCATAAAGTGTGCTCTTTAAATTTTCCCTTACAATTAGCCAGTTTTTTTTAATTTTAGCACTCAAATCTGTTTCTTTGAGCTCAGCACTTGTTCAGAACTCGTTGTAAGCACTAAATAAGTTACAAATTACTACAGTACTCAACTTTCTTCACTTGTCTAGAGAAAAACAGTTTTTAGTACTTAATAAATAAGCACCTATCCAGGCATGTGTAAGGGTCAGCTCCTGGTGTTTTCTCCTGTCTACCTGATGAATCTGGGCATCATGAGGCAATGCAGCAATTGCCTCATGTACACAGACAACTCTCTCCTCCTCCTACCACCCAACACTACAACCTGTGACAGATGCACTTATATAGCCAAACTGGAAGCAATGCTCTCTTCACCCAAGACTGGACTAGACAGTCAAGAGGAGAAAGTAAACACGTTCACCACACCACACTCATCACATAGTCCTTCAAAACCTACACCACCAAAACAGACATATAGAAACACAAAACACACACCTGCATTCGTGGAGGCTCTCAATAAAAATCTGCTCAAGCAACAGAGACCTCCAAAGCAGAAATGCAAGAAACCTCCACCCCCCAACACAACCCAAATGACACATAGCCCACAAAATCAGTGTGCCACTCAACCACAGCCCATAAGGCATAACAACATACCAACGCTATAGTCATAGGTGACTCTATAGTCAGGCACACTGATGTTCCACTCAGCAGGCTAAACAAGGAGAAAGTTACTGTCAGCTGCCTGTCGGGTGCCAGGATCCACCACATAATGCACGCACTCAGGTCACTCCACAACAAGTACAAATATGACTCTGTCATTGTCCATGTTGGTGTGAATGACCTGAGACGTACCTCTCTGGACTACATGAAAAGAGACATGGAGGAGATCTCCAATCTTGTAGCCCAGGCAGGTATGACTCTAGCCCTGAGTAGCATCCTGCCATCACCCAGAATGATACCACAGTGCAAGGCAAAAGTGACTGACTTCAACAATTGACTAAGCTTCTGGTGTCATTCTAAGGGGATCCAGTATCTGTCTGCTTGGGATAACATGATCAACAGACCAAGATGCTTTGCCAGAGATGGCCTGCACCTGTCGCACTTGGGATTCTGGATACTGGCTAAGGCTCTTGCCACCCCTATAGTGCCTTTTTTAGGCAAGGTTCAAATGACAAATTCACCAATGTAACAGGTACAAGCAAGCAAAATCTGAGGGTAATGCTGCTCAATGCTAGAAGTCTAAACTGCAAAATGCATTCACTTGAGGCACTCCTTAAAATAGAGAACATCGAAATCTGTGCAGTGACAGAGACCTGGTTCAAGGCTCCAGAGAGCACCCCTGCATTACCAGGCTATAATTCATACCACACCATTTGGCCACCTAACCTGGACCGAAACACTAAAGGCAGAGGCGTGTCCATATTCATTAAGGGTATCCACACCTCCAGGCTAGTTGCTCAGCATAACGCATCTGAGATTATCAAAGTGCAACTAAGTCTGGGCAAGACTTCAATCCAAATTGTAACTTGCTACAGATCCCCCACCATGCCCCAGGATTCCCATTCCTCATTTCTTGATACACTGGAAAATATTAGGGTACAACCCAACACCCTCATAATGGGCGATTTCAACTATCCCACCATTAACTGGGAAAACTTCTCATGTTCCAACTCCTTTGCTCAAAGTTTTCTGGAATTCATAAATTCCAATGCCTTAGATAAACTTATCCACACCCCCACCAGGGGCAGCAATTACCTAGACCTGGTCATTACCAACATGGCTGACTGGTGCTCCACACCAGAGGTCAATTTCTCGTTGGTCAGATCCGACCACAAGCTAAACACCCTAGACATCCACATCCCGCCCCCACCCCCCATTAGGGAAACCACCTTAAAAAACTTTCTCCAAAGCCAAGTTTACGCTTCTTAAGACAGATGTGGCAAACTTCACGACACCCATGCAGACAGACAATAGAGTTATGACTGCTGAATCCTACACAAATGCACTTTATAAGCACTGACACGAATGCATGGATCGTGCTATACCTAACAGAACCAAGATGCTATCCTTTAAAAAAAGGAAGCCAATCTGGTGGTCCCCTGCCATAAACAAACTTTACAACAGAAGAAAGAAAATGTTGCGAAAAAGAGTAAAATCCCATGATTGGAGGAACTCCCTGGTCAGCCTCAGTAAGAAGCTGAGATCCCTCATAAAATCCTCCAAAGCTAGTTAGAAAAACAAAATTGCCACTGATTCTACATGTAACCACAAAGCATTTTATAGCTATGTCAAGAATTTCAATGGCAACACTCAGATCTGCTCTGAGTTACAGCACAATGGCACTAAATATACAGAACCAACTGATATTGACAACATCTTGGCAGATAGGTTCAGTGCTAACTCTACCCCTCTCTCACCCGCTAAAAGGCACATCTCTATACCGGAAAAATGCAAAGTTCCTGTAATCACAGCTGCACAGGTAAAAACCACACTCACCAAAGCCAGGAACACAGCATCCATGGGACCTGACAACATCCCAGGCTGTGTTCTACACAAACTACAGAATGAACTCGCACCTCACCTAAGCACCATGTTCAATCATAGCCTCATCTCAGGCTTTGTGCCCACTGAATGGTGCACAGTGACAGTTATCCCACTCCACAAAGGGGGAGCCACCACGAACCCAGAAACTACTGCCCCATTAGCTTAACAAGCCTGGTCTGCAAGACCATGGAACGTATCATAATGGAAGTTATAAACAAAGATATTGATAATCTCCAAACTTTGGACCCTAACCAGTTCGGGTTTGAAAAAGGCAGATCATGTCTCCTAAACCTTATAGACTTCTTTGAAGCAGTCACCAAAGCCATAGACGAGGGTAAGGTGGTTCACACAGCCTATCTGGATCTCGCTAAGGCTTTTGATATCCTCCCCCACTCTGGAATTATAGATAACCTCACTAAACTAGGTATAAATCCCTACATCACAAGATGGGTTGCCAACTGGCTCACTGACAGAACCCACACTGTGAAAGTAGCAGACTACAAATCCGACTTTAGACCAGTGACAAGTGGAGTACCACAAGGTTCAGTCCTGGGTCCTCTCCTGTTTGGTATCTACTTTTCTGAAGTACAAGCTAACACAGAAGGTCTTTGGCTAATGAAGTTCACAAACTCCTAATGATGTAGACATCCTACAAAAGGGCATCACCGAGACAGATGCCTGGTGTCAAAGCAATCGCCTCAAGCTCAATGCCAAAAAGTGCATTGTCATCCCCTTTGGTAAAAACTCTGTACCCATGAGCTACCACATAGGTGGTAGTCTACTTAACACTGAAAGTGTGATAAGAGACCTTGGGACACAGGTGGACAGTAGTCTCTCCTTTGATAATCACATCACCACAGTAGTCAGAAAATCCTTCTACATGGCACACCTCATCAAAAAAGGTTTCTCATCCAGGTAAAAAGAGGTCATTGTTCCCCTCTACTCGTCACTCATTAGACCCATTATAGAGTACAATGCCCCTTTTGGTATGTACCTGACAAGACATCTACAACAACTGGAAAGACTGCAGAAATACCTCACAAAGAGGATTACTGGCCTCAAACAGATGCCCTATGCAGACCGTATCAAAAAACTCCAGCTTTACTCAGTCACATATCGCCTGCTCAGAGGCGATATCTGCCTAACATGCAAAGCTATGTCAAACGCAGAGCTATTGGACATGCTCCACTTAAAGAAATCCCAATCCCTCTGAGATACATGCTGTAGGGACCTAAACCTTGTCACCATAATAAACAGAACATGCTGAAGGGATAGATTCCTGTCCCAGAGACTTTCCATCCTCTGGAACAAACTACCTATCTATATAAAACAAAGCTCCTCATTAGCACTCTTCAAGAAAAATCTTGATGATTGATGGGAAATTGGAAATTCACTTCGGGGATCACCTCTAGGGCTCTTCTTGACAGGGGCACAGGAAAATAATTTTCTTGGGTGGCGAAAGCCAGGGTACCTTTTTGGCTAGGCTTATATAGGCCCTAGGGCCAATAGCCTAGTACCTACCTATGAACCTATGAACCTATGATGGGAAGGTCTTACTCTGTTGTAGCATTGATCAAGTGCACTGCTATGATAACATAAATACAAATATTTATTTGACTTTTGCTATATTGTATATAATTTCAGTAGTTATTAGGCTTACAGTAAGTCAAGATGCATATGTATCCTGTGCCTCACTGAGGTGATTTAACCTCTCTTGGTGTGCCTCTCTGTTTGCTGCAATGTCTTCAGCAGCTGTACAATAGAAAAGAAGAGACACGAAAGCATAATGAATACCAGCCTTTGCATTCTACTTCATTCTAGGTAATTGAATGGTGATGGGTCAGTATAATTATACAACTGATGGATGTCAACATTTCTAAACTCATCCTCCCATTGGCTAAGATGGTAATTCCTGTGCTGTGTCAGATCACTGTAGTGTGATGACATTGCTTCCCAGTGTGTGGAAAGCCATTTGCACTGCAGACAGCCTTTGCAAAGCTGTTCCAAGGCTAAATCTTGCACTGTGTCCCAGCAGAGTCCCTCTGCAGCAGCCTATGGCTGTAGACCTTCACAAGGAGTGCCACAAAAATCCTGGACTCCTCAACATCCCACCTCAATCAGGACACAGAGTATGCTATTAAGAAGTACTTCTTACCGTGATGAGGTATGATTCTGAGAGTTTATACAGCTTGTGTGATAGATCTGTCCACAGTACTCATGTTAATCCTTTTCTGTTACAATACTTTATAACCTCTCATATGATACAACATCCATTGCTATTATTATTAATATGGACAACAGGTAACTAGACAACAACATCTTTCCAACTTCAGTTCACAGAAACTACAGGTAAGCTATGGAACATTTATCACATACTTTATCATATGCATTTCATTTACAACATATTAGTTATTATTGTAGCATTATTCTCTATCCAGTTGGAAAAAATATCTGCAAGCTGAATGCAAACTTTGCATCATCTGTCCTGTTTCTTTAAACTCGTTGTATTTATACCTTGAGCTACAGTGATAATTAGGTGAGATGTACAATTTATTTACTTACTGCTGTTCAGAGTGCTTATCAAAGTGCACTCCTACCACTCTAAAATGCTCTAATTATGGCACTAAAAATTAAATTTCTCACTTTGTACCTTGGGCAGTTGACTTTCATTCACTGCCATGTAATGCTGCCAATCCAAAGTGATAAACCTGATAAAAAAAGAAAAATCATTATTAACAAAGATTAGGAAATAATTCTGAATGCTCCTCCAGGCGTCTTCTGCAGTTACCTCCTACTGCGCCTCTAGGTGTCAAATATTGATTGTTCATATTTGCATTAATAATTCCAAAACCATGTTGCTTACAACGTACCAGGATATTTTGTCTTGAAGCATATGTGATGACAAGCACAACTGTATTGATATTTGATCTCTCTTAATGAGTATTTTCTAGAACTGTAAGGTGATAACTTCATTTTTAAAGGCTTAAGCCACGCCCACTGGGAGTTAAAGGCACACACTCAAAAGAGCTGTATTGGAGGAAATGGGTTAACTAACAGAAATGCAATGTCATATGCTTTTCTTTGCGTCATTGTCCATGTTGGTTTGAATGACCTGAGCCATACCTCCCTGGACTACATGAAAAGAGACATGGAGGAGCTCTCTGATCATAGCCCATGCCGGTAGACCATGACCCTGATTAGCATCCTGCCCTCACCAAGAATGATACCACGGTATAGAGAAAAAAATGATCAATTTCAACAATTGGCTAAGCTTCTGTTGTCATTCAAAGGGGATCCATTGTCTGTCAGCCTGGGATGACATGCTCGACAAGTCACGCTGCTTCACTAGAGATGGCTTACACCTGTCACCTTAAGGCTTTTGAATACTGGCCAAGGCTCTTGCCACCCCCATAGTGCCTTTTTCAGGCAAGGCTCAAAAGACAAACCCACCGCCGTAAATAGAGCAAGTAACAAAAAACTGAGGGTAAGGTTACTCAATGCCAGAAGTCTAAGCCTCAAAATGCACACACTTGAGGCACTCCTCAGTATGGAGAAAATCAATATATGTGCAGTAACAGAAACCTGGTTTAAGGATCCAGAGAGCACCCTAGCACTACCAGGCTACAACGCATACCATACATTTCGGCCACAAAACCTGGACCAAAATACAAAAGATGGGGGAGTATCCATATTCATCAAGGATACCCACACCTCCAGGTTAGTGGCACAGCACGATGATTCAGAGATCATCCATGTGCAACTAACAACAGGCAAAACTGCTATTCAAATTATAGCTTGTTACAGATCACCCACCATGTCCCAGGACCCCCACTTCACATTCCTGGAAACATTGGGAAATGTAAAGGCCCTACCAAACACCCTGATATTGGGTGATTTCAATTACCCAGACGTTAACTGGGAGAACTACTCAAGTACAAACTCCCTTGCCCAACATTTCCTAGAATTTATAAACTCAAACACCCTTGATCAATTGGCCAACAGCCCCACCAGAGGTGATAACATATTGGACTTGGTCATCACCAACATGGGTGACCAGTATTCCACACCGGACATCAACACCTCGTTGGTTAGATATGACCATAAACTAATCACTCTGGATATCTACATTCCACCACCAACCCTGGTCAAAGAAACCACTGTGAAAAACTTTTCAAAAGGAAACTTCACATTACATAAGACTGAAGTGTGAAGTTTCAAAGCCCCCATGCTAAATGATAACGCTGTCCAAGCTGCAAAATACTTTTCTAATACACTCTATGGGCACCTACAAGAAGGCATGGATCATGCTATCCCAAACAAAACCAAGACACTCCTCCAAGAAAAGGAAGCCAGTCTGGTGAAAGCTATACAATAGAAGGAGGAAACTAGTACAGAAAAGAGTAAACTCCCAAAAAGGGAAGACATCCCTGATCAGTATCAGCAAGAAAGTATGTTCCCTCATAAAATCATTCAAGGCTAGCTTCGAAAGAAAAATTGCCATGGACTCCAAATATAACCACAAGGCATTCTTTAGCTATGTCAAGGATCTAAGTGGCAATTCTCAGATCTGCTCGGAGTTAGTGCAGAATGGCACAAAATACACTGAACCGACTGATATAGCCAACATCCTGGCAGACAGATTCAGTGCAAACTTCACCCCCAAAAGTGCCCATAGCTATACCAGAAGAATGTAGTGCCTCTGAAATCACAGACACTCAGGTTAAAATAGCCCTCTCCAAAGCCAAAAACAGAGCATCAATGGGACTGGACAGTGTCACAGGCTGCATCCTACATGAGCTCAAAGATGAACTAACCCCTCACTTAAACACACTGTTTAAACTCAGCCACTTCACAGGCTATGTGCCCACAGAGTAGCGCACAGCAACGGTTATTCCACTCCATAAAGGTGGAGCCACAACGGACCCCGGGAGCTATCACCCTATAAGCCTGACTAGCTTGGTCTGCAAAGCTATGGAGCACATCATCATGGATCTCATTAACAGAGACATTGGGAACCTCCAAAAACTGGACCCTACCCAGTTCGGCTTTGTTAAGGGCAGATCATGCCTCCTAAACCTGGTGGACTTCTTTGAGACAGTTACCAAGGCTATAGATGAGGGAAAGGTCCGCACACCCTACCTAGACCTCGGAAAGGCCTTTGACACCATTCCCCATTCAGGTATTATAGACAAGCTCACCAGCCTTAACATAAACCCCTACATCATGAGATGGGTTGTCAACTGGCTCACGGACAGAACTCACATGGTAAGAGTTGCGAGAGCTAGGTCTGACTCTAAACCAGTTACAAGTGATATTCCCCAGGGCTCATTCCTAGGACCCCTCCTGTTTGGCATATACTTCTCAGAGCTACAGGCAAGCACAGGAGGACTATGGCTGACCAAGTTCGCAGACAACTGCAAACTAGGGGCTATAATTGACTCTCTGGCTGACACAGACATCCTTCAAAAGGGTCTCACTGAGACAGATACCTGGTGTCAAAACCATGGCCTCAAGCTAAATGCCAAAATGTGCATAGTCATCCCCTTTGGAAAAAACAAAGTGCCCACAAACTATCACATAGGTGGTAGCCCCCTAAATACAGAAGACGTAATAAGGGATCTGGGGACTCAAGTAGATAGTAACCTCTCCTTTGATAATCACATTGCCAAAGTGGTTAGAAAATCCTTCTATGTGGCCCAACTAATCACAAAAGGGTTTGCATCCAGATCAAAAGAGGTCATTGGGCCCCTCTGCACATCACTCATCAGACCCATCATAGAGTACAATGCCCCATTTGGGATGTACCTTACAAGACACCTGCAACAACTGGAAAGACCACAGAAGTACCTCACCAAGAGGATCACTGGCCTCAAGCAGATGCCCTATGCAGCATGACTGAAGAAACTCCAGCTGTACTCGGTAGCATACCACCTACTCAGAGGTGATCTCTGCCTGACATACAAGGTCATGTCCAACCCAGAATTGATGGACATACTCCACCTAAAGAAAAACATATCCCCTCGAGCCACACGTTCCAGGGATCTAAACCTCACCACAACAATAAATAGGACATGCTGGAGGGACAGATACCTGTCCCAGGGACTTCCCATGCTCTGGAACAAGATTCCAATCTACATTAGGCAGAGCTCCTCGCTAACCCTCTTCAAGAGAATCAAGAGAAACTTTGACGAGTGGATGGGAAACAGGAAATTTACCCCAGGGATCACTTCAATGGCTCTGCTGAACTAATCTAAGGGGGTGGCGAAAGCCAACACATTCTGGATAGGCTTATAAATGCCTTTGGGAAGATAGCCTAGTACCTACCTATGAACCTGATTCTATGTGTAATATAGCTGATTAGCATTGTAGAACAATTGGTAATCAGATGATAGAGAGTGTGCTATTATTAAAAGAATGTCAGTGTTTTAAAGGCTGGTCTTGTAACTCTCAAGGTACTTCTACAGAGGAGTTTCTTGAGCATTGTTTGCTGCTGTAATCAGAGTAATCATTACCACTTGCAAGCCATTAGCAACTAACAATTGTCATTGCTCCTCCCTGCAGGCCTAGGGCATGTGCACACAGTCGTGTAGGTACTTATACGATGTTTACATCCCTTACACCACTTGAGAATTTTGGTGTTTAGGAATGCTAATAATTTAATATCTCATTTGCATCTTCACAGTGTTGAGAGGGCTAAATCTTCAATATAAAGGTAATGGTGTGGCTAGGAAACTTGAAGGAGGGGAGACTGTTTTGATACAGACAGGCTGTTACTGGTATTTACTTGGAGGAGCTTTTTCTACACATTACTGCATTTTTTACCAAGCTATGTTTGTCCTCTTCATAAATTGTTTACATTTTCATATTTGGAATGTATTTCAATACACAGTAGATTTTTTTTTATCTGTTTGCGTTTTTCATTCACTGCTGGCATAGTGCGGGTATGTCAATTCTTTCTTTGCTTTCAAAGTTTATTAATGAGTGGCATGGTTACATCACAGTATGTGATAGATATTATATAATATTAAATATTTTCCCCCAAAGCAAGTATGGAAGTCTGTTCCTTATAAATACAAGGTTTTAAAATAAATGTGTCTTTCTAAAAAGCAGAAACTGCAAGGCTAAATAGCAGAAGTTAAAAAAATAGACAAGTACTTAAGGAAGCATGAAATGCAAAACTTGATGTAAACAGCTAAATGTCAGACCCCCAGATTTACAAAGCCTGTTATAGTGTGCAGGAATAGTTTAAGAGCTATTTTCGGCAATATAGCCGACGTGCGATCCAGGAACGAGCTCCCGTGATGTGCACGTGAGCTCTTAAGCTAATCCTGCATGAACCGAGGTCCTGTATGCAAATTACCCTAATTTGCAGGTGAAAACCATGCAAATGAGGGTAATTTGCGGTCCAGGAAGGAGGCAGCAGTCAGCGCAGGGCGAGTGCAGTCTGCAGAAATGTATTCAGTTAGTAACCGAGTACATTTCTGCAAACTACAAAATGGAGCTATGACAGCACCAAATAAAAGCTGCATATCATTGATGAAGCATGCAAATGGCCAAGTAAAAGGCCATTGGCATTGCAAAATGTAAAAAAAAAAAAAAAAAAAAAAAAAAACAACTTTTATTTTTCCTCGCCGAGCTTGCCTGTTTAAGCATAGGGCAGTGGCATGCAAACGGGATGGGGGAAAATAATAAAACAAACCTAAAATAAGCAGTCTAACTAAAAGCAGTATTCAGGCATGCAAGTCAATGGCAGGCATAAGACAACCTGGCCAGTGAGTAATGGTTGCTAAGGGGGGAGGCTCAGTGTGGGACATGTAACTATGCATTAGCAGGCAATCCTATGCAAATAAGGGGAAGGATAGTAAATCCCAGATGTCCCCAGGGTGTGAGGCAGGACCCAAGAGTGTAAGAGTAGAAATAGCTGGGTGCAAGACTAGGAGATAGGTGACATCATGGGGGTGTGTGTCAGGAATAATGTAAGCGGATTGGAGCACTGTGGCTCTGGACTGCTCCTAGCTTAGCACAGCTAAGCTAGAGGTGTGTCCAAGCTGCCTAGCACACCTGACAAAGTGTAAGCAGGTGTGCGCACTGTGCACTGGGTTTCACAGGAAGAAAAAGGAAGTTATACCAAGAAACAGCAGCTCAGTGCACATTTAAGCACTCTGTGCGGTGCGCACACAGGCTTAAACAGGGAGGCATTGGGAAGGGAAAACAGCATTAGGAAAGCAATCAAGAAGAACTAGCTGAGCTGACAGGTGAAATGCATCAGACACAGCCAATCACACAGGCAGCAGCCCAGCCCAGTCCAGCGCACCACTATAAACTATGCAAACACCTTTCACCCTTGTTACTCCCAATAACTCTGCACCACCGGTGTATACAAATGGGGAAATTTTAGAAAATGAAAGGAAGAGAAATAATGCTAGGGGGCTGCTTTTGCTATTATAAACCAGCATATGCAAGAGGCTGAGGGTGGTGAGGATGTGAATGCTGCCAAGCAACCCACAGTGAGGAGGTGGGGAAGAGTGTACAGACCCAAGGTAACCTACCAAGGGCTACATGAGCTGGAGATAGTGGAGGACTATTGGGTGGACAGGGACCTCCTACATTAGATTGTTGAGCTGTGCTGGCAATGCCTCACACACAGAACTAACAGAGGGGAAACAATCCCAGTGGATACCAAGGTATGTGTAAGCCTATGTATACTAGCTACAGGTACCTTCCAAAGGCCAGCCGGGGACATGATGGGGATATCGCAGGCATCAGCATCCAGGGTACTCCACCAGTTCCTGGATGCCATGTCAGCACATGTCGGTGAGCATGTATACCTCCCCATCACCCGTGAGGCGTTGGCCAGCAATATGCATCTTTTCCATCAAATAACAGAATACCCCGAGGTAGTGGGTGCAATAGGCTGCACGCATATATGCATCAAAGCACCACAAGGTGAGCAGGGTAGGGTCTGCATCAACTACAAGAGAGTCCCCTCCATCAACTGCCAGGTCATGTGCGATGCCCAGGGCATAATAATGAATGTGTGTGCTGGCTACCCTGGAACCAACCACAATTCCCACATTTGGCATCTGATGCAGATGTACCACAGATTTGCCAATGGAGACATCCCACACGGTCACCTAGTGGGGGATGCTGGATGAGCACTGGAGCCATGGCTGATGACACCCATCAGAAATGCACACACACCCGAACAAGAACTCCATAATGAGGCACACGCACAAACACGAATCATAATAGAGTGTGTGTCTGGGATGCTGATGTCTTGGTTCCAGTGTCTGGACACATCTGGTGGAGCCTTGCAGTACTCACCAACTACATGTACCCAAATTGTCCCTGTATGTGCCATGCTACGCAGGCACAGAGTGACTCAGAGAAGGAACAACCTGAGTCTGCCCCAGTAGGCAGAAGGAGGCATGCCCAGTATACCTTGGCCCTGACAAAGAGGCAACAAATAGCACATGCACTGACACAGTAGGGACCCAGGAAATGTCACCTCTCTCCAACTCACACATACAGTAAAAGGGATGCCAAACATGACACTACCTGTGCTCAACCATGCATAGGGAGTGTACTCTGTGCATCCAACATAGGCAGCCTTGCAGCACCACCCTCAATACTGGGACACCCACAAGGTAAGTGACTCACACATGCCAGTCGGGGTGGTCACATACACAACAACTGTTACAGTCAGCAGGATAGGTGTAGACAAACACAAACAAATGCTGCACTATGGCCTCTAAATGAGCCCTATGTGTAACCCCCCCCCCAGGCCTACACAGACAGACTACAGCAGGCCAGGCAGTTGGATGGATGATGTGAAGGCTAGGAAGTCTGAAACTAATATGTAGGCAGTGAAAGCTAGGATCTGTAGTACACTGGTATGCCTTTAGCCAGCATGACAGGCAAGACTACTGACTGAAATGGAGTACTCAACATACCAGTACAGTCCTAGCAAATGTGTAGAAGTGTCAAGTGTGCCCCCCATCCTACATACACTAATAGTAACAGTCAGGTGTGCCCCCCCACTCCTGTGTAGAAATCTAGAAACAGTCATGTGCCCCCCCGCTATGCAGAAATGTAGCAACAGTACATGCCAAATGACTGATGGATACCCTGCAGACACAGCATGCTACCTGTCAGTGTACAACACAAAGGTCAGCACCAAAGTACAAACAACCTGGACATGCTCCACACATGCAATACAGATGGCCATACTGGGCATGCTCACACACTTACAGGAATGAAGGTAATATCAGTCAACAACATACTGAAAGGTTATACTGGGCATGCCCACATACTTAAAACCATGAAGGCCATGTCTGCAAATACCAGTGGAACAGACAAATCTGCCATTTGCAGTTCTTAGTGCAGACACATGTCAGTATGCACCACCCCTGCCTTGCACACACAGTGGATAGGAATACAGACATATATGTAAGGACACCACCCTATAATAAGCCAAAGGTAGATGGACATAGACGTCTGGAAGAGGGTCACTGTGACAAGGACATATCCGGGACTGTCCCACCCGGCACACAGCCAAAGGCCCACAACCACATGAGGTGCAGATGCACTCACTGCAGATACTAGCCATCAGCATCTGTCAGCATGACAGACTATGTGGTGCTCGTGCCAGCTGTGCAACATGACTATACAAGGAAGTAGTCATCTAGTAGCTGTATACACGTACCTGTGACATATGACCCCGTGTGTGCCCGCATGTGGCATGTTGACCCCTACATGAATGGGTTATGGCCCATGCACACACCAACCACCTCATAGTAGTATGACCAGCCTGCTGAGGTCATCCAATGTGAAATACACCTTTGTGAGAGCTGTAGCTCAGGAATCACCATGGTGCATCCCATAACTGCATACTGCTGTAGTGATAAACCAGTTAGGTAGTAGTCCAAACTCCACACTTGGCAACTGTGAGTGTGTTTGTGTGTGTGTGTCTGTCTGTCTCTGACTTTGTAGAGAGCAATGCTTTTTAGGATACTCAAGCTCCGTACAATTCATATACTGAACTTTGGCAAGGCTGCTGATATTACTCACCTAGGAATACACCTCTGGGAAAATGATAGCCCAGTAATTTCTGTAGCGCATCCTGTAACTGTGTACTGCTGTAGAGTGGTAAAGTAGTTAGGTAGGTGTTCTAACCCCAGACCTGGAAACTATGTGGATCTGTGTGTGTGTCTGATTGAGTAGAGAGCAATGTCTTTTTAGGCTACTCACACTCTGTGCAGTTCATATACTCAACTTTGGCAGTGCTGCCGATATCACTCACCTAGAAATACACCTCTGGGAAAGTCAGAGCCCAATAATTTCCATAGTGCGTCCTGTAACTGCGTACTAATGTAGTATGATAAAGTAGTTAGATAGGTGTTCTAACCCCAGACCTGACAACTGTGTGTGAGCCTGTGTGTGTGTGTGTGTGTGTGTGTGTGTGTGTGTGTGTGTGTGTGTGTGTGTGTGTGTGTGTGTGTGCGTGCGTGTGTGTGTGTGTGTGCAGGGCTGCTGATGTCACTCATATAGAAATACTCCTCTGAGAAAGTCAGAGCCTAGTAATCTCTATAGTGTGTCCTGTAACTGTGTACTGCTGTAAAGTGATAAAGTAGTTAGATAGGTGTTCTAACCCCAGACCTGGCAACTGTGCTTCTGTGTGTCTGTGTCTGACTGAGTAGAGGGCAAAGCTTTTTAGGCTACTCACACTCCATACAGTTCATATACTCAACTTTGGCAGGGCTGCTGATGTCACTCACCTAGAAATACACCTCTGGGAAAGTCAGAGTCCAGTAATCCCCGTAGTGTGTCCTATAACTCTGTACTGCTGTAGTGTGATAAAGTAGTTAGATAGGTGTACTAACCCCAGACCTGACAACTGTGTTTGTGTGTGAATCTGTGTTTGTGTGTGTCTGACTGATTAGAGAGCAATGATTTTTAGGCTGCGCACACTTTGTACAGTTCATATACTCAAGTTTGGCAGGGCTGCTGATGTCACTCACCTAGAAATACACCTCTGGGAAAGTCAGAGCCCACTAATCGCCATAGCATGTCCTGTAACTGCATACTGCTGTAATGTGATAAAGTAGCTAGGTAGGTGTTCTAACCCGAGACCTAGCAACTGTGTGTGTTAGTGTTTGAATCTGTGTGTGTGTGTCTGACTGAGTAGAGAGCAATACTTTTTAGGCTACTCACACTCTGTACAATACAAAGACTCACCTTTGGCAAGCATGCTGAGTTCACTCATCTAGAAATACACCTCTGGGAATATCACACCCAGTGATCTCTGTAGTACATCCTGTAACTGCATACCACAGTAGTGTGATAACATAGGTAGGTATTCAAACCCCAGACCTGGTAACTGTGTGTGTGTGTGTGTGTGTGTGTGTGTGTGTGTGTGTGTGTGTGTGTGTGTGTGTGTGTGTGTGTGTGTGTGTGTGTGTGCAAACCTGATTAAGTACAGAGCAATGCTTTTTAGGCTACTCACACTCTGTACAATACATATACTCAACTTTGGCAGGGCTGCTGAAGTCACTCACTTAGAAATACACCTCTGGGAAAGTTATAACCCAATAATCTATGTGGTGCATCCTGTAACTGCATACCGCTGTAGTGTGATAATGTAGTTAGGTAAGTGTTTTAACCTCAGACCTGATAACTGTGTGTGTGTGAATCTGTGTGTATCTGACTGTGTAGAGAGCAATGCTTTTTAGGCTACTCACACTCCGTACAATTCATATACCCAACCTTGGCAAGGCTGCTGATGTCAGTCACCTAGACATGCACTTCTGGGAAGAGTGTAGCCCAGTAATCCCTGTAGACTGTCCTGTAACCGTGTACTGCTATAGTGTGATTTATAACAGTGGTAGGGTTCCATCCCCACCAATGGCAGTCCTGGATGTTTTGTGTGTGTTTCAATGTGTGTGTGTATGGTGTAATGCATTATAGGCTACTCACTCACAGTATATTTCAAATGCTGTACTGTGGCACTCCTGCTGATGTCATCCATTGTGAAATACAACTTTGGGAAGACAGTTCTTCTGTAATACCTGTGGTACGTCTTATATCCACCACATGCTGTAGTGTGATATAGACCTCGGTTAGGGGTTCTATACCCACATGTCAGTTGTGGATGTTTTGTGTGTATTTCACTCTCTGTGTAGGGAGCAATGTGTTTTAGGCTAGTCACTCACTGTTCAGTCGAAATTACCTACTTTGGTAACCCTGCTGATGTCATACATTGTGAAATACACCTTTGGGGAAGAGGTACTCCAGTAATGTCCGTGGTGTGTACTATAACTGCGTAGTGATGTAGTGTGATAAACTAGTTAGGTAGGGGTTTTACTGACAGGTTTGTGTGTGTGTGTGTGTGTGTGTGTGTGTGTGTGTGTGTGTGTGTGTGTGTGTGTGTGTGTGTGTGTGTGCATGTGTGTGTAACATCTATCCTGTGTAGAGGTGTGTGACACCTGTGGCCAATGTGGAGGTGGTTTTGCTCAGTTATTTTACGGCGGCCCTAATATATATCACCATGTCAACCATACAGGGATACCAGATGTAAATTATCTGAGAGGCAGGTGTGCAAAGCCATACCCAAACATGTAACATCAAGGCCAACCAATCACAGTTAGCAACCCCACTATTACCCAGAGCACACACCCATGCCTAGGCAACAGCCAATATGTGGGTAGTATACTGCATATTTGCCACTGATAATAACTCTGCAGTGACAGCAATGAGCTACAGAGGGCATGTCACCCTGGCCATCTGTCCAATATACGCATACATGCAGACACTGCACCTCCAACATTTTCCCAAATGGACACCTGCACCATCCGTGGTGCCTTCACATGCGACTCCCAATAGACATACTATGCCTGATAACATGCCATGTATGGACAGATGACACTGACATCAGGGAATGCTGTTAGCATGCTATCAATGTAGGTTAAAGATAAACCTGCTGCCTATTACCAGTTCCTGCCACAGGTGGGCAAGACTGGCACATCCAATGATAATCTGTGTTCACAACATGGGCCAGACACCCCAGGTACAGTTCCACATGTCACTGTACATCCATGTGGGAGGTGTGCACATCCCAGACACCATCCATGTCATGTAGTAAGGAATATATACATGGCAAGTGATGCACAGCATTGGCCACACACAATAGTCACACAGGTGACTGGATAGGGGATGCAATACCCATCTGTGTGGGCAGATGCAGAAATCACAGGCCTGAGGCACAATGCAAACCATCGTCATGTGGCCTGATGCCAAGGCATACCCATCCCCTACCCTTGTACAGCCTGCTGACACAGTTGACCACCACACATCCGTGCAGACATGCATCCATGCATGTCAGGACTGGCACCCTGTGTGTCCGTGTGTGTGTTGTATGGTGCATCTGACCACATCCACACTCACTATGACCCCCAGAGTATACTGAAGCATGCTGTTTGATGTCTGACACCTCATCATTCTCTATACCCATATGACCCCCATATGACCCATGTGGTGCATGTGATACCTGCACATTGATGTGTTGTGGCAATCACATTAGTGATGAGCTGCACTCCTGGCCCTGCCAAGTGTGTCAGTGTGTGTGCATCCCTGTGTGAGTGTGCCTGTGTTGACGCTGGCAGCTGTTCATGCAGACAGGCACATGTACGTCACCTACTGTATATCTACCGTATCCCTGTTGCAGATGTCACTCATCATCACAAGTATGCTCTGAGTGTTCCACAGCAGGTAACCCATGTGGTGCAACCAATAACTGCATCAAACTGTGATAGCACTACATAGTTGTTGGGAGTTTGATACCCTGTGCTGGTAGATGTGTGACACAAACATGCTTCTGTTTTACTCCACCACCCCTCCCTGACATGTATTTGCCCCTGTCTACTTCCCCCACTCCCTCTCCAGTGGATTTGGAGACCCACACCTGCTATGCTTAGGCAGCAGCATGTGTAATGTAAGTGATGCTCATGATCAGCTGATGGCCTCTGCATGAATTGCAGCCCTCCCCTAGCTGATTGAATGTGGAATGGCTGTGGTAACAGGCCCATGGCCAATTGCATGGAAACACACTCCACTACCTAGGAACAACATGGTGGTGTTGACCCTTTACAGTCATTGTGAGCAGGAACTCGATCTGTTGTTTGGCAAATAGCATCTCAGATGGATTGGGGATTTACTTCTAATAACTTACACTTGTGGAAAGAGGGCAACAAACAGGAGGGGTATGTGCCTGACCTGACTACAGACTGTAAGTGCTGCTATACTGCATGTAGAGTACTGTTGGCTTAACAGTGTTTGTCTGGATATGCCTGTCGTACATGTTGCAATACCTGCCATGTCGGTCCCATGTATATGAGGGGTCCCCATTCGCAGGATCATCCACAGACTGGGCAGTGTTGTGCCTTTGATTTCATGTGTCAGCTACAGTGCACCTATCTGTGGAATGCAGAAGATAGTGTGAGGATAGCAGGCAGCAGAAGGTGACAGCATGGAGAGTTATCAACGTCACATCCTTCATAGGGCATATGGTGCAACAAACCCTGATACGACAGTATATCTATAAGGGTATTGCAGTGACATGTCAGTACTGGCCCTGTGTTTGTGCCTCCAGCCACAACTCTGTCAACCTTTGTACATGTGTCATGCAGTAGGGGGTGCATATGTTCTGTACTCCATAGTCATTGACAGCATATCTGATAACAAGCCAGTGAGATATCAGACTGCTACACATGTTATGTATAGTAGGGGTTATAATTTAGGACATAGCCTGGCCATTATGTGGTTGTGTGTACAGTACTGAGGTATGTGTAAGTCTGGTAATTGTCGACAGTGTGTGTATAATGAATATGTACCTTGGCCTGTGAAGAGACTGTTATAGATGTCATTGTTCCAGGTCTTGTCCTATCTGATGTTTCATGCTGCTCCACTGTATGTCACCCTAACAGCTGACATGTTTGGGCAAACATGGGTGAGGAGTGGATGGATGGCTTGTCCCCCCTGTTGTGAGGTGGTCTCCCCATACAGCAGCAACATGCCGGCGTACATGGCGAAGCAGGTCGCTGCAATGATGCCGGACCTGCTCATAGCTGCGGTTATGCAGTCCGACATCATTGACCCTGTGGATTAGTTCGTTCCACAGGGCGGTTCTCTCCTGCTGGTCTTGGGCTGTCCGTCCGAACAGTTGTTCATAGTGCTGCACCAAATGTGATACTATCACCTCTGTCTCTGCAGCACTGTAGGCCAGAAAACGGATATGGGGCATCCTCCCTGGATGACATAAAGATGGAAAAAGGTCAGTGCAACCATACAGCAGGGTTACCATAGTTCGTAATACACATCTGTGTCTCCCCCACCATATCAGCTACAACAAACCATTCATAGAATGCAATTGGATATCAGCTGCTTACCTACCATTGGGACATTTGTTGTATTTCACCAAGCTTTGTGCTATGTGTTTGTAGCCATGCTCCCTGTGGGGACACTATCGCTGCTGGCCTGTTACAGACTATTTCACTTGCATGCCATTGTCAGTGCCACTATATATATATATATATATATATATATATATATATATATATATATATATATATATATATAGATATAGATATAAGTATATGTGTAGATATATCTTGTGGGTGTTTCTATACCTACATCTATATGACTGTCTGTATATCTATAGACATACCTGTCTAATTATATATCACACAGATAATTATCTCTATGTGGGGTGCATACAGACATCTGGTCCACATTCTGTAACTGTCTTTTATTCACAGCTGCACTGTTCTGCCTTACTGCAACACAGCCAGATGTCACATATGAACACAGACTAACATTAGGGTGGTATATATGGTGAGAGATTGTTGGTAAGCCTATTATTCACCTATGGCATTTGTGCATGCTGTATTAAACATTAACATGACTATCCTG
>NC_056737.1:1957549836-1957572336 GCF_019279795.1 Protopterus annectens
TCCCATACGGGCTGCATTGTTGCCGCTTTATAGCAGATAAGGTTTAATAACAGTCAACAGCATTCAGCATTAGTTATAACAGCATGCATAGGTATTCCCATTAACCCGACATGCCGGATTTAACACAGTTGCAGAGCAGGCAGCAGACATGCATATATGGAACAACAGTGGCCATTACAAGAGCATGCAGGTGTCATTGATGGCAACAGGCCACCATTATGGGTGTATTATAACATGGCACATGCATAGAAATAAATGTGAATATGTATAACCCATTAGGACATATGTCCCAACAAATGTTTGGAATGTACACATACCAGGTGAGGAGTGTCATTGGTCTATTTCGCACATATGGTAGGGGTGAGAGAGTGTTCAATTAACAACTGACATATCCTTGTAGTTTTCATGACATTCCTAGTCATTGCAGTGATATTTCCCTCACAAGTATTATTACACTACCCAATGGCCTTATATTGTACACTGGTATGTTTATCGATTATTATAGATGTGTCCTGTGTCTTACATACAGCCGTGACAAGATGCAGGTGTTAATGCAACATATGTTGTGTATTGCTGTCATACACTTTGGATGAGGTGCTACAATGACAGGTTTGTTTTTCCTACACATTCTATGACCATGTACACATTTGAGTTGCTGTTATATGTCATTAACAGCTACCTACATTTCTAGGTTCCTCACACTGCTTTTTCAGGGGGACTGGGTACCAGACTGCTGATATGAGCCATTTATCTGTACATGCTGGACAGTCTGGAACAGTTGTGGGGTATGAATATGCATACAACTGTCTGAACACTCCAGCCAATTCTGTACAGTTGTTGGGTGTAATTATACATACAGCTTTCTATCTGAACATTGTAACAAAATCTGTACAGTTGTGGGGTATAATTATGCATACAGCTTACTAGCATTCCCAGGATTCAAACCCCTGCTGTGTGTGACAACAAAAGTATAGTTAGCATCACAGTACACTATGCCATCAGGGAATTGATGCAAAGCTTTCTACTGTCTTCTATCTAAGTCTCCCTCACTTGTACAATATGACTGATCTCTTGGCACTTCCAACATTGTTATACAGATCTTCATACACATTTTATCTGCATACCACAGCATGGGTAACACTGCTTACTACAACAGTACTATTTATAGTATGTAACAGTTCAACTACATATGACAGAAGAGTACTTGGAAGCACTCCAGGGGTTATACCATTATTCACAGAATATTAAACATGTATTCCTACTGGTACGACACTTTCTAATGCTCTTATATGTATTTGTTATGACAGTACATGCAGAGGAATACTAACCTGCCTCGCGATGCAGCCTTTGCAACCTAGCAACATGGGCTGGCTGTTTCACAGGCTGCTCATCTGCAGATGTCAGAGGTATACAGTAATAGGTAGCCATACCTATCCATAGTATACACAAGCTAGTCAATTCTTAACTACTTAGTGAAATGAGTAGTTACTCAGTACTGGGGCATTAGCCATCTGCCGAGACTGCTGGATCCACTGTTCCAGTACATCCCCCCTCTACCGCTTTAGGTCAGCATGGTGATGCTTGACCTGCTCACCAGTCCGGGCGATATCTGCGGCACTGGTGAGGTCACGGGCGAGATTGTCCCAGACCTCCATTTTATACTGCGAGCCCTTGTACTAGCCCTGCAGTGGTCTCTCCTCATGGTGTAGTACCAGGAGCCATACCATGAGTTATGACTACTGGATGCACCAGCATTGCACTCTAACACGAGTGCCTTCACCCACACCAGCCATTCTGCCTGCAGTAGAAAGCTGCCACCACTTATGGAACATATTCCCACCTGTGTGGTTTATATACGGCCATTTACCTGCATTTTCCCATGATTGGCCAGGTTTGAAGAGGCTAGACTAGGGGCACACCTGTTTACCTGAGGTTGGCAGTGCTTATAGGGGTATACTGGTAGGCAGATTGAATTGGCTTCCCTACACATTGCTTACTATTACTAAGCTGAGCTGTGCTGTAGTTAGCATTGCTTAATAGTTAATTTGCACTATATTTGCCTTCTGGCAGTAATATATTCTTCATTACAGGTTTTATGTGTCTGGTATCTGTGATTCATGTGTACATACACTCTATAGGGACCTGGGGACTTCTAACCTTTATTACAATAACACCTAACATCTATGCTTACTGCAGTAGTGCAGTTCACATATTTATGTTATGTAGCAAGGTAGACCACCTATTCACATCTTTGTTTTGATTTACCTGTGGTGAAGATTAGTTTGCTGATACCTCATTCATCTGTATTGCTATGATGGTTTAGTGTGTGACTATAGTGTACAGGGTCCTGGGCTTGAGCCTTGCAAAGGCAGTTTGTTTTGTTGCTGGGCAGGACACGCGGGTTTACACGGGTTTGTGCGATGTTAAGCACTGCTATTCTCCAGTTACAGTTTCTGGAACCTGTTTGCTTCTACTTTGCTTGATCTGAGTACTGCCCTCCACACAGGCGCACTCCCGCTTGCTGCCACATACCCCCGTGCTACTTCATGTACATGTAGGTTTTATGCATGCTTAAATCAGGTGTACATGTCAGGTATGACTGTTCACGAATGACAGTGAAAGGTTAAGTGGAATTCCGGTTTAGTACTTCTGGTTAGGCTACTCACAGGTATTCAGGTTAGGTTTAGATATGCCATACCTGTCTTGTAGAATAGATGTGAATAGTGGAGGTGTAGGCAGGTAGATGGGGGGGTCATTTAACTGTATAGTAGGCCATTCGACTGATTGGTGGGGGTGTGGTAGTGTAGGTTTGCATGGTGTTGGGATATGTATACGAGGCAGGACAAGAGGTGTCAGTGTCAGAAGTTGGTGTAGGGGTCTGGAGTGTTGGGTGGTGGTGGACTTTGCCAGGTGGTGATCCAAGTGTGCTTGGGTTTTCCCTTCATGTGTTTTTACATGTGTAGTCTGGGACAGCTGCAGTAATACACCTGGGTTGGGGGTTCCATATTCTGCCAACATAGTTGTGTGGAGGTTGTCACCTACTTGTGACTGTGGACATTACTACAAATGCAACAGGGGTCAAAAGGTATGTGGTGTTACTGGGCCACACAGAGGGGCTTATAGTAGGGGACATGTTCAGGGATGTGCAGGACGGCTGATGGAAAGGTCCACAGCTGGGCATTTCTTCTACAGCAACAGCTGTGTATATACTCTGCATTTGGGGGTAGGTCTAGACAATCACACCCCGGGGTGGGGGTGAGGACAGCAACATAGCTCTCAACTGATCAGAGGAAACCTCAACAGAATCAGAGACAACTCCTCACATAATCAGGGACAATCAGGGAAATTTTCTCTATATTTGTAGTATTAACCTGAAACATTTGCAGAATAAGGGAATGTGGATTTATATAGGATTTCTGACGTGAAGTGTCTATAACTCTGTATTACTATCATTATTTATTAAGGGCAATTCAGCACCTTTTCTTCAGCACTCACCAGTTTTCAGGGGGATTGAGAGGGACAGACCTAATATCAGAGTGTATAGCAGGGACAGTTGTAAGGTCTGGACAGTAATCCTACCTTGTGATCCCAATTAGTCCAGCTTATATGCCTACAGTGGGGTGTTGCGACCAAGTGTTCTTTGGTGATGTAATTTAGTGGGTTTGCAACAACACATCTGGTTATACCGTCCTTTGCCATGTAAACTTGACTTTCCTTCAGTGGGACTTGTACCAGACATGCCTGCTCATTGGGCGTCGGCTCTGCCCAATGTGCACAATTGCTTACATCCCTGGGGTGGTTCACATAGATCCAATCCAGCCAGCAACTGCACAGCTAGGCCCATAATTACATACACATAGTTCCCAGACATGGTAGGCCATGGGGCCAATGGTCCTGGATGTAGTCATTCTCTTCAGCACTCTTCTTTTCTCCGGGTGCAGGTCGGGTCTGGCCACACCAGTACAGACTACCTACTCCCCATTTCTCAGGACCCATCATGTATGTTGTCTCAACCCATGGATCATCAGGCTTTCCCTACCTTGTAGACTGGGTACATGCGTGGTCTGCCATTTGACTTCGGTGTAATGGTTGGAAACCCAAACATCATTGAATTTTTGGGTACTCATGTCTTTGTTTCAAGGTTAGACTTGGCGGGTCTCTACAACTGGTAGTATCCTGCCTGTAGTTTGGGAAGCAGTAGTGTGTTTACTTGTATCATGTGTTTGCATGTTTCACCGGTCTAGCTGGAGGGGGTTGATGCTACGTGTTACACGTTTGTTGATTGGACCCCTCACCCCCATTGGCATGGCCTATTAACATATGTAATTTGTAACTGCTGTATCATATCCTAGCTATATATTTCGACTATACATGTGTATATTTTCACACACAGACATATATATATATATATATATATATATATATATATATATATATATCTACCTAACTATATTTATATATATCTGCAATAGGTATGCATACATATATATATTTATATATTGCTGTAGATACCTATATATATATATATATATATATATATATATACATATATACATATATATATATATATATATATATATATATATATATATATATATATATATATATGTCTAATGACATATGGATGTATGGGTGTCTGCACATGTATATAGCTATATGTGGGTATTTATATGTATTCTGTCTCTGTATGTATACATTTGTACTACAGAGAGGGAGAGGTATATCTCCATGTAGCTATGGGTAGATATACAAACACATAGCTCGACATATATACATCTACATCTGGTTATTCCGTTCTTTGCCATGTAAAATAGACTTTGCCTCAGTGGGACTCGTAGTGGGTGTGGCTGCCTGTTTGGCAGTACCTCTGCCAATTAACACTATTGCTTACATCCCTGGGGCTGTCCGTATAGACCCACTCCAGCAAACACCTTGATGCCTAGACCCATAATTAGCTACCCAGATTTCCCCCACCCGCACCTTCTCTTCAGCACTAATCATTACTCTGGGTGCTGGTTGGGTCTAAACATACCACTACACATTGCCCACTCTCCACTTCACGGGACCCATCTCGTATATTGTCTTGACCAATGGGTCATCAGGATTTCCCACCCTCGTATTCCAGGTATGTACACACCCTGCCTTAATAGGTCGTCGCTCGGGCTTCCTCCTATAATATGACAATTTTTGGGGTGTCCCGCAAGGGACGCTCCTGTCTCTGTTCCAAGATTAGATTTCACGAGTCTACGGTGTTGCCCCCTCCCACGGTTGTATCCTGCCTGTGGGCTGGAGAGCAGTGGACTGTTTACATTGTTTGTGGGTTTGTTTGTATGTTTCCTCTGTCCAGCTGGGGAGGGGGGGGGGGAGTCATGCTATGTGTTACACGTTTCTTGCTTGGGCTCCTCACCTCCATTGATATAGCCTGTGAACAGATGTCATTCTTGGATGCTGTATCTTATCATAGATATATATCTGTGTATATCTATGCACACACACACACACACACACACACACACACACACATATATATATATATATATATATATATATATATATATATATATATGTATATATATATATATATATATATGTATATATATATATATATATATATATATATATACATATATATATATATATATATACATATATATATATATATATATATATATATATATATATATATATATATATATATATATATATATATATATATATATATAATGACATGTTGATGTATGGGTGTCTGCATATGTATATCTCTATTTGTCGGTATTTATTTATATGTCTATCTATGTTATGTATACATTTGTACTACAGAGAGGGGAGGTATATATCTATATAGTTATGGGTATTCATACTGACACATATACCTCTAATTCTTTAGCTTCATATCTGGTAATGTTGACTGGTATTATTGGGTTCTGTGTTTCGTCTGCATACTGGCCAACCTTGTGTGCCACGTATGCTTTGTGATACCAACAACTGACTCCGTTAATGTACATAGACCCATGTACGTGACCCCGGCCATTTGATACGGTGCACTTAAAGCACTTTCAAGCAGTTATGAGCAGGTTTGTGCAGAGGTTAGCACTGCTGATTTCGAATAACAGTGTGTTACACGCAGTTAGCATCTCCTTTGCTTGATCTGTGTCAGCAGTGCTTCATCCAGCCCATACACACTTGCACAGGCTTACTATTGCTTACATTTGCTTACTTCTACTTATCTGTGCTTATGCCTGCTTATTGCTGACTTATTCATTCTGGTACTGACTGTTCACATGTGCATTTCATGCAGTACTCCAGTTCACATTTAATTGTTATTTGGTAGGTTCTATGGCAATAAAATGTGCATAATTGTTCGTATACAGATTACACAGATTATGTGCTGCAGTGGGATTTGATCCGGGAATGCCTCCTCCTTAGGTGGATGCTCTGACCACTACGCTATTGCTGTGGTGCTTCATTTGCTATATCTTCCTTTTTATCCTCTTCAGCCTTTCATGCTGCTTTACCCGTAGCTATGCCAAGGGCAGACCAGCGCACCTATGGTTAGCTATACTCAAGAGTTTTAAAAACATTACTACAAGGGTTTCTTTGTGTTTTTTTTCAGTGTACTGTTGCTGTTGAACATATGGGGACTGTTGGTGGGTATCTGCAGACACATGTGTGGTCTCGCTCTTTTATGTACACATTCTTCTGTTCTACTTTGCAGGGGAGTGTTTATTCTGAGAGCTCTGCTCTCAGCCACACCCCCTGCACTTGTCCATGGTCCATGTAGCAATAAGTGTTCAGGCAGCACACCTTCCTTAATATGCATGACGCGCTGCCATCTTCCTCTTAAACTGGCGCTTCTCTGCAGGACTAGAGTAGCCCTGCACAGAGGATTAGTGAATCCGGGAGAGGCACTTGCAAGAATGGAACATGCTTAGTTAGCTTTTACTGTAAATACGTATTGTGGGCTAAACATTTCTGTAAATGGCATCATGTTATAATAATAAGGAAGTTGTTCAACATGGACTTTTCGTAAAGTCTTCAGATACAGGAATGAAGAACAGAAATCAGTCATGCAAACTGCAAGGACATTGAGAAACAACATCTGTTGCCCTTTGAAAAGGGTAGATAAACTAGACATTGTTTTCTCTTCTTCAGAGACGTATGCGAGTGTGCATCAATCCTGTTCATTTAGTAACAAAGACATTTATTCTAGCTATGTTATAATAGAATTGAAATAACTCAGACCTTAACTGCTTGGCAAGATTGTGTAGTGATACAATAAATAATGGATACAGTGGTACATTGTCAGTTTGGTCACTTCTGCCATTATAAAATTTAACAGTATGTGTTACCATTTGCTCTTGGAATTTCACCAGCTACTGCAGACAAATGTATTGCATTTATTATCAACTTGAAGGGATTGTATGTGTGTCGCTAACAGAGGTGTTAGGCTTCTCAGATGTTCCATGGTGACCTCTACAACAGTGGATAGACCAGTGAAAATTGATTGTCATTTCTACTTTGAATTTGTGTCTAATTTTTGATAATACTGCCATCCAGTAGTCAATTACACAACTGCAATCCTCATTACAGGAATGTTAATGGAATGGATGTAATGCTAATGTATTACAATTTTTTTGGGGGGTGGCATTCAGTTACCATGAGTGCAGCCTTTAATGAGCATTTTGTGTTAAAAGCAGCCATGTTAATGATGGGTGCACTGATCTTATTTGAAGAGAATACTTTTTCTATGTGCTAGAAATGTGTTTTGTCTTTTTTTTCTGGTTCATGTCATTCAGGATTATGGCACTTAAACCATCTGTTCCAAACAAGCCACCAGTCAGTGATGCTACAAACAGGGTCATCATTCAAGCCTTATGCCACCATGGATCCTTCCTTCTTGACACAGGAAGAGTTGACATGTCTGACAGAAAAAGCATATGGCAACAGGTGGTCACTGAGGTAAACATAGTGAGCAGCCATGCCAGAAACTAAAATCAGGTGCATTACCATCCCACTGATATAATTACAGCAACCATCAAGATTGCAGCTGCAGTTTCACGTGAACAGATGGCTACTCTGGGTAGTCCTGCTACTGAACCACCACTCACTGAAACTGAGGAGTTCCTGTACACTACCAGAGATCCCAAAAGCTCAGCTGAGCGGTCACACAGACACTTTGATGTTGGTGCTGATGTGGACAACAGGCCAAGTTTGTCCCAAGAACAAATTCCAGGTATGCTACATATAAGGTATTTACAGCCATTCTAGACATCATTATGTGTTACTACTTGTATATGTCTGATATATCTGGAAACACTGAGACATGTTGCTTAGAAAAGGTACAGTCCATTAGAGATTGTGGGTAGTGGGAACTGGTCAGTTGATTGATTCTGAGATATTTTTTAAGAGGAAGACAGGCAGAGCATTAGTCTGCTGTCTTTATGTCATTTGCATTATGATGTTTATTAGCCTTCTTTCTAGTATCTTCCTTTTCTTACAGGATCATCAAAATCATTATCTGAAATACCACATACACATGGTAAGCACAAAAGTTCTTTGCTTAGTAATATTCATTAGTTAGATTCAAGTCTGAGGAGGGAGTAATTATTGTATTCCTTTCGCATATGAAATTGTTTAACATGAGTTTTTAGAAGACAGTTTGAATTATTTCTATCCCTATTTCTCACATTCTTACGTTTCTTGCTTATTAGCACAGGGGATCCTGATAGTGGCAGTGTAGAACTCATATCACCACTTATACCACCTGATGTCAGAGTTATTGGTAGGCTGAGGTTCAGTCTGAAACATTCTCTGGTCTTATTTCTAACACAGTCAGTATGCCTATGCATACCCATTCCACTGAGCCCTTAAATATTGGACCAGTTGAGGGTGGCACAGTTGATTGGGGTAGTGTGGTTACTCCAGTTGAAAAGCTGGTTGAGTCTGCCCCATAGTCATCATGAGGGCATGGTCCCACACAGGAGGGCTGCTATAGGTTCTCAGAGGAGGTCTATTGTGTACCCTACTCCTGATGCTGGTGTGTCAATACTTGCCACCAGACATATGTTTAGGGCTATTAGGAAGGCACAGGCATGTTCCACCAGGGCCTCAGAAGAGATAATGCAAGTCCTAAAAGTGGCACATTCTGACATGTGTGACTGCTTCAGTTGTGTAGTTGACTCCTTGGCTAGTATGAGTAACACACTGGATCAGGTAGTGCCTGTGATGGAATGTTTGCTGGACAGGATTAGTATCCACATGTCCATAGAGCCACAGCATCCTCTTGTGCTAGCTGACGTGGCTATGCCAGATCCCACTCCTGTAGTGGCACCACTTCCACTGCTCTGTCAGTGATTGAGGTGTCCACACCCAGGCATGGTAGGCCATGGGGCCATGGTCCTGGATGTAGTCATGAAGAGAGTTCATCCCACAGGCATCTCTCACATTCAAGTAGCACCTCACTTTAAATAGAGAACATGGAAGTGGCAGTACAACTCCTAGTAGAGGCAGTTCTCATGGCTAGGAGTGATTACACTGAGCTTACAACTCTACCATGCATGGATCATACTTGTCCAACATGCAAGGATGTAGTGCTAGCACAGAGCTTGATTGTGTTCATGCAGATACACACACACACTTCTAAAAAGTGCCAATACCGACTCACACACATGGAAGCTAAGCAAACCTTAATGTTGATTGCAATACATCTCCTGTTAGTATCTCTGAGAAATTTTCAACTTTAATGAATGTTCTGTATTTCTTACTCACACACACTCACTACTTTGGTGTCAGCCTTGGCCTACTGCCACCCACCTTGTACAAATGATGATGTTTGTGCCATGCCTCTGTTCATTTTGTTTTGACTTAGGGTTGCATATATGTCTGATGCACAGAGTGTATAGCTAAGTGAGTATTTCTCATGATGTTGATTTTATACATATGCATTGCATAAGAAAATCTGACATGCTTTTGTGCATGCTCATTCTGGAATGGATATTTCAGCTAGTTTTATAAGTTATGCATTCAAATCAGTAATATTGCATTCTTGCTTTTTGCTCTGCTGGTGAAACTGTTGATGTAATTCCCCTTTCAACTGGTATATATACAGAGGATAAGTGACCACCTTGATTCAGGTTATTGTGTACAATGCATAGCTGTATATTGCACATATCAGTCATATAAGCCAATAGTGCCATTGTTGGACACCTCACATAAGTTCTACTTAAGTATATTTACAACAATCAGTAAGCAAGTATGTGAGTTACTTTTATCTCGTACACATTTGTTTTATATTACAGGTTCCACACTTGCCCTGACATTACTGCAGGTATGACTCATGTCCTTTGGGTGTGTCTCTGTCTGATGCTGTCAGTGCACAGCCATTACATGGGGAAGTAAAATTTGTGGACATTGGCTGGCATCAGTTTTACTATTTGTATGTGCTTGGGTACTTGTGTGTATTCCTTAGGTGGTAAGCATGAGTGCAGTCTTTTTCCTCTTAGGTGGTAAGTGTGTGTGTGCTATCCTTTGTGTCTTAGAGAGACTGAGGGCATATTGTGCATGCCTACCTCTGCTGGCACCCTCTGCAGCTGGAAGTTCTCCCACAGAATCCTTGTCTGTATCAGATGGAGGTGCTGGCCATGCCTGTGGTCCAGAATGTGTGGTTCTGGCCCTTGCTCTCTCTGTTGCAGTGGTTTTCTCAGGATGCAATTATGCAACATGGCACAGACTGTGAGATTTTTTTGTGCAGGTGCCTGAGTCATACTGCAGTGCACCTCCTGTTGTGTCTGCACTGTGCAACCATGATTTGAGCATGCCAAACTTAAGCTTTATGATGTTTCTAATTTGAATGTGGGCATCACTGTAGTCTTCTTCAGTAATTGTGTGTGCTTTTCTGATGGGTGTCATGAGTCATGGTTCCAATGAATAACCTGCATCACCCAGTAGATGGACTTGATGGAATACGACCTCTAGCAAACATTTTGTAAAGCTGAGAAGTGTGCCATATGTGTGAGTTATGGTAACTGCCTGGGTTGCCAGCAGACACATTGAGAATGATCCATTGGGCACTACAAACAATCTGACAGTTGATTGAGTGAAACCCCTTCCTGTTGATGTATGCCCTTCCCCGTTCACCATGTGGGGCTTTTATTTCTGTGCAAGTACAGTCTATGGACACTAAAACTTCTTCAAAGTGTGCTACAGCATAAAATTCCTGTGTTGTTCTTGATCTCTCTCTCTCTTCTGGGGTTTAGGGAGAATAGATGTACTCCCTTGCATGTTGTAGCACAGCATTAAGACATTGGTGCAATATTCTGGGGGCTGAGGACTGTGACACCCCTAGCATATCTCCTTTTGGGTCTCTGAAATGTACCAGTAGCTAATATCCTTAATTTTACACATACCTTAGTTTTCACTGGTATAGGTTGTCTTTGATTTCTGCTGGGTCTGACATAGTGGTGGTAGTGGTTGTAGAGTTCCTGGATTGTTTCCTTATCCACCTTGTATCAGTCTATTGTTTTAATATCATGCAATCCATGATATGTTAAGTGGGGTCTGAACATCCTTCATCTCCTTGGCCAAGGTCTATTAGCAGTAGCAGCAGCATAGATTTGAGTATGTTGTACATACACATGCAAGAGAGCACCAACAACCCCTAACATTGCTTTTTTTAAGCAGGACGGTGCCTGTATTTCAATAGGTGTTGGAGTTTGTGGCAAAGAATTACACTAAGTTGACACGATTACTTTATAGCTTCCTGAATGACTCCACCATCTTGGATTGGTTAATTAGCATGTGATTCATCTAGTTATGCATCCATTAGCATACCCTGCCATTTTTCTTAGTTTTGCAGCTCTACAACCATTTCATGAATACAAAATAGCAAATTACTGTGTAGCTGTTCATGATCTTTTTCACTGTCTATCCACAACCAAATTCTGGTTACATAATACAGTTTCTATACTAACTTCCATCTCCTGGTTTTAATTCTGAACTGTAGCTGCATTGTTGCTCCTACCCCCATTCTTATTCTGTATAGGTCCATCAGCTTGCCAGAAAAAATCTATAGATTTTTTCCTATGCCACTTTTTTGCAGTGGTTTAAAATGGGGAAAATATTTCCCTAATATTGTATCATAAGTTAGCTCAAGGGCTACAGCTACAGGATGTCACCATTTTTCAAGAATTGTCTGCACTTATCCTTTTCGCCCTACAATATCATGGGATATTAATTTCTGTCAGCATGAATGGAAATTACCGCCATTTTCTGATTATTATTATTATTAGTAGTAGTAGCAGTAGTGGTATCATTATTATTTTGTGTTTACACACTAGGAAAAGCTTGACTGGTTACTTTTTCTTTTAATAGTTTCAAGCCAGAACACCAGCATACACCTTAAAAAGAAACTCCACCTCTCCTACTGTTTAACTCAATCATTAGGTTTCCTTTCTCCCTACGGTATGATTCCAGTATTCTGTAGGCACCAGAAATCTGCTTGTACTTTTTAAAACTTTTATTTACTTGCATTGGAATCAAAGGAAGGGAAAGCCCACCTACCTTTTTTTAAGCTGAACTTCTCACATACTTTGCAGAGGACTTCATCTCTGCCTGCAAGACATATCATAGACACAGTTAAATCTGTAATTTACTCTGTCAGGTACTGCTGCCAATCTTAGATGAGCAATTAATGCTGCTTATGTCAAGAACACAGTATACAGAAAGCTGTAGGACTGTTTACCACAGTTTTATTGCAGGGATGAGGAGAACTTAACACTCCCCTTTCATAGCAAAACAAAGCAATTAAATCAGTCTGGGGTATAAAGGCAGTTGTCACCTCTTCTGACAAATTTACATAAGCAGGAACACAGTATTGAAATGCTAAGCTTTAACCCCCATATTCAGTAATCTTCCATGCAGGAATAGCTTATTCCTGCATGGAAGCTACCGTTTAAGAGCAGCACGGCAGCATGCCATGCATAGTAATGAAGGCGCGCTGCCTGAGCTCCTAAATGAGCACGGAGTGCAGGGGGTGTGTCTGAGAGCAGACCTCTCACAATATACATGCCCCTGCAGTCAAGAACTGCAGTTTAGCTATTACAATGAGCGAGACCCCTCATGGGGGGGAGGGGGTTACATACCCCCAGCAACACCCCCCCAAGTTTATAAGAGCAATATGTAAAATATAATAATATAAATTCATTTTTTTTATGAAACAGATTAAATTTAACCGTAGGTGAGTGGGTTTGCCCATTGCTTAGCTACGTATACTGTAGCTTAAATGGCACAAGAAGATAAATATCAAATTACATGCAAATGATGCAGTGCTGCAATAGTGTAGTGGTTAGAGCATTATGAGCAGTCATTCCCAGTTTGAGTCACACTCCAGTGCATTCCATTTTCCACGTCAAATCACTTTATGAATAATAGTTTTTGTTGTATTTCCTGCTAAATAACATATATTTGTGAAATGGAGTACTGCATTAAATGCAGATGTGAGGTGCCATTGTAATAATGTTGTAAAATCGACAGATAAACACAAGTGCTCCATACAGTATATGTACACATGAATCAGGGATACAAATCAAAGGTATAATGTGTAATGAATGATAAATCCATACAGTGTCCAAATCCACCACCTTCCCCAGAACCATGTTACATTTCTGTCTAAATAAGTGCGGGGGTAAGCGGAAGTAAGCACTATTAAGCAGTAGTAAGTGGGAGTAAGCATATTTAAGCAGTAGTAAGTGGGTTTCAGCCCATTTGCGCAGAGGGGGTAAGCAATGAACACACAGGTTAAGATATTTTGAAGCTAACTCCCTGTAACCATATTTAACCGGAAGTTAGTATTGCTTACCTTCCTGCAAACGGGCTTAAACCCACTTACAATTGCTTAAAAGTGCCTTAATCACTTTGTATCCAACAGCCACTGTTCTGCCAGCAACAAAATAAACAGCCCTTGAACCCAGAGCTCAGTACACTATAGTCACAGTAGTTAACCAGTAAGCCATCACAGCAGTACATATGAGTGAGGTATCATCAAACAGATCCTCACTACAGGAAAGTCAAACTTAACATGTGAAAGAAATCTATATGCAGTCATATGTTGTATAACCTACTACATAACATAAATATGTGAACTGGAGTATTGCAGTACATCCAGATGTGAGGTGTCATTGTAATAAAGTGTTGAAATCCCCTAATAAACACAACAATCCCATATAGTGTACGTACACATGCATCATGGATACCAGACACATATATAATAGGTAATGAATAATAAATCAATGTCAAACAGCAAATAGTATGCAAATTAAAAATTTAGCAACGCTAAGCATTCCACAGCCCTGCTTACTAGGTGTAAGCAATGTGTAGGCCAGCTAAATCAGTTTGCCCATTGGCATACCCCTTTAAGCAATGCCAGCCTTAAGTAAGCAGGTTTGCCCATAGCTTAGCATTTTCAAAACCATCCAATCATGACAAAGTGTGGGAAACCAGCCCTATTTAAATCCAACAGGCAAGAATATATCTCATAACTGGTTGCAGTTTCCTCCTGTAGGCACTATGACCAGTGTGGGAGAAGGAGTGCGCTTCCGGGCACAGCGCTGGGGCATCCAGGAGTCCAAAGTCATGGCAAGATCCATGACCAGAGACTGCTGCAGGGGCAGTACCAGGGTTCCAAATATAAAGCGGAAACCTGGTACTGTCTCGCCCGGACCTCACCAGTGCCACTGGCATACCTCGAACTGGTCAGCAGGTCAGGCAACACTATGCCAACCTGAAGCGAAGAAAGAGGGAGCTCTTGGATTAGTGGATCCAAGAAGCTAGGCGGACGGGGGAAGTCCCAGCTGTGTGTAAGTATCATTCTACTATCTGTTTAATAATTGTCAGCTCATGTATATTATGGATAGGTATGACTAAATATTCCTCTTATGTCTTTGACAGCGGCAGACAAGTGGGCTGTGAACCGGGAAGCCCATGCCTGTAGATTGCTGAGGTTGCATCGCAAGGCTGGTTAGTAATACTCTTGCATGTACAGTCATAAGAAATAAATCTAAAAGTAGTGGAAAGTTAATTGCCAGTATAAAACCTGTATTGTGTATGGCATGTACTGAATACACCAGACAATATGGCAGGAAGAGTATGATATAGGTTGTATTTAAATAAAAGGTTAACAGCCTGACAATAAAGGTCTAACTGCTGGACTGCTTGTGTTTATTCTGGTATCATATGGTAATGTAGTGTTGCAATCTCTTAATAGTACTGTTGTATTAAGCACTGTTACCTACACTGTGCTACATAAATAAAATGTGTAGGAATGTCTGTATATGACTGTTGTAATCACAAGACGTCATATTGTACAACTAAGAGAGACTTAGATAGAAAACAGTGAAAAATAGACAACATAATCCAAATAGCACCCTCAACTGAGATTTGAACTGTTGCATTTTTAGCACACACAGCCATGGTTCAAATACTGGGAGTGAGTGGTAGTAAGCTGTATGCAGAATCATACCCCACAACTGTTCAGATTTGTCCAGAATGTCCAGTTAATTGGCCCATATCCACTGCCTGTCACCCTGTCTCCCTGGCAAATCAGTGGGATGATCCCAGAAGGTTAGGCAGCAAATAATGACATACAACTGATTGTCAGACATCATAACTGACAGAAATATATCTATAAGAACAAACTTGCCACTCTAGTGACTCACCAACATGATATGAGAGTAATAAGCAAAGTATGTCCTATCCCCACCTCCATGTTGTGAAACAATGACCAGAGTGTGTGCAGTAACTGAGTGAGACGTATGTGCATAATAATAATGTGGAATCTGGTAATATGTGTGGAAACATTCAGGTAATGCTAACAAACATTCCCCCCACAGGTCTGTCAGATATGAAAACTGTGCCTAGAAATAAAAGATTGAAATCCTGGACTGGTACTCTTTACTCTGGTATTGTATGGCATTGTTAGCATTTTATTTTCTCTGAATAATAAGGTATTACTCATCACTGTCATCCACACTGTGCAACATAATAAAACTGTCTAGGAAACCCTGTATAAGAGTGTTGTAATTACAAGGTCAGATTGTAAAACCACAGGAGACTTAAAGACAGAAATCAGAGAAGAGATAAACAGCAATATCTATATAGCACACTCAACTGTGATGCACACTGTTTTATTTTTAGCAGACATAGCCGTGATTCGATTCCTGGGAGTGGTAGTAAGCTTTATGCAGAATACCCCTCAACTGTACAGATTTGTCCAGAATGTCCAGTTAATTGATCCACATCTGCTGGCTGTTACCCTGTCCCCCTGGCATATCAGTGTGCTAATCTCTGACATGTAGGCAGCATTTAATGTAATATAACTGACTGTCAGGCCTGTAAATATTTGGAAAATGTCTATGAAAACAAACCTGTCATTGTACAACTCACCAAAGGTTTATGAGGCCAATAGACAAAATATGTCCCGGTTTCACAGCATGTTTTTCAAGATATGCCCAGAGTGTGTGCAATAAGAGATGGACAGGTATGTGCATAACATCAACCTGGAATCTGGGAATATGCATAGAAAGAGTCAGGTAGTGCTAACAAACAATACCTCCACAGGTATACCAAGTAAGAGGTGTATACTGCAGGTAAAACTCAGTTCATGTATACAGTTGTCTACATCCATACCACTGACCAAGGAAAGGCCATAGAGTAGTCTAATAATACCTTTAAGGTACCAATCACAGCACTGACTAGGAAAGTAATGAGAACTACAGGGATATACAAGTTGTTATTGACATCTTTTTCTCCCTCCCACCATATATGAAACAATAAAGTAAATGCACATCTCAATTGGTATATGCACTATTAAATCTACTGTTGGGATATATGTCCTATTGTTTGATAAATATTGTAATTTGTTTCTGTGCATGTGCCATGTTGAAATACTCCCACATTGGTGGTGTGCTGCCATCAATGTACATGCATGCTGTTGTAATGGCCACTGTGGTTCCATATATGCATGTGTTCTGTTTGCTATTCAACTGCTCCATATCTGGTGTTTTGGGTTAATGGGAATAGCTATGCATGCTGTTATACTTAATCCTGGAATGTGTTGACTATTACTAACCCACATATGTTATAATATTGAAACATCATAGCACGTTTTGGAAGGCCGGTCCCAGCGTACCCACCTCTCCCACCTCATCTGGCCATGGCACCGGGCACCAGCACATATGGGACCAACCCCGGGACCTTCTTGTCTGCTGGTCCTGCACCACCTTCAGGTGGAACCGCCTCAGGGGATGGGGCTCATCCCCCCTGAAGTGGACATGGACAGGACACTGTCACCCATCGCCATGTCTGGGATCTGGTGTGCAGCGAGCTCTGCAGGGAGTTTGGAGATCTGCTACACCAGCTTGAGGGCCGGATGGTGCAACTAGAGGGTCAGCCTGGCCCTCCTACTCATCCCCAAGCACAGCCGCCTTTGGGGCCATGAAGGTGCAGTGGCGACTGCCCATGGGTGGGGACCTTAGTCCCAGTGTTTCCACTAGGGGATCATGGGCTTCCAACTTCCAAACACCACTCCCCATCCAAGGTGTTTACCCCCACATGTGTCATATACTGCCCATGTATGCTGTCTTGTCTGTTTTCCTACCCAACCTACCTCCCCAAATATACATACTAGCCCTCCCCAACCTCACACTCTCACTTTAAGAAAAAAAGGGCAAGCTGTTCTCAAAAAAAAAAAAATCTTGCCCCATACATAGCTGTCCATTTCACACACGTGTCCACTGGACACATGTAATCTGGTCTAATTGGCTTCATCAACATATTATTGTTGTCCTCACCCCTCTCTCAAGGGTATGAGTGTCCAAATCTATCTCCAAATCAGTGCATAAGCACAGCTGTTGGTGTAAAACAAATGGGCAGCTATGGACCTTCCCTACACCCGTCCTGCACATCCCTAGCTATTTTCCTTACTGTCTTTCCCTCTTTGTGCCCCTTTTACACCACTTTCCTCTCAACCCTTTTTCATTTCTTTTAAAGAAATTAGCATGGGGTAAGCAGGAGTAAGCACTTTTAAGCAGCAGTAAGCAGGTTTAAGCTTGTTTGGGCAGGGGTAAGCAATGCCAACAAAGGTTAAGCAACTGAGAAGCTAACGGAGTATAAGAAATTGTAACAGGAAGTTAGCAGTGCTTACCTTCATGCAAACCCACGCAAACCCGCCTACAACTGCTTAAAAGTGCCTTAATCACTCTGTAGCCAATGGCTCTTGTTCTGCCCAGTAGTAAAATAAAGAGCCATTGCAAGGCTCGAACCCAAGACCATACACACCTTAGCCAAAGAAAGTTACCATTAAGCCATGTCAGATACACATAACCCTGATGTTTTCATAAATATATCATCCAGCACAGTCATTCAACAGTACAGGAAATGTATTTATACATGTAGATGTATGTGTGTGTGTGTGTGTGTGTGTGTGTGTGTGTGTGTGTGTGTGTGTGTGTATATATATATATATATATATATATATATATATATATATATATATTTATTTATTTATATATCTATATATATATATATATATATATATATATATATATATTATATATGTGTGTGTGTGTGTGTGTGTGTGTGTGTGTGGTATTGTATGAGGAATTCAGGAGTGTCAGAGAAGTATGTAAGAGTGGTACAGGATATGTATGAGGGTAGTGTGACAGCAGTGAGGTCTGCGGTGGGAGTGACGGATACGTTTAAGGTGGAGGTGGGGTTACATCAAGGATCAGCTCTGAGCCCTTTCTTATTTGCAATGGTGATGGACAGGTTGACAAACGAGATCAGACAGGAGTCCCCATGGACTATGATGTTTGCAGATGGCATTGTGATCTGTAGTGAGAGTAGGTAACAGGTGGAGGAGACCCTGGAGAGATGGAGATATGCTCTAGAGAAAAGAGGAGTGAAGGTCAGCAGGACTAAGACAGAATATATGTGTGTGAATGAGAGGGAGGATAGGAGAATAGTGAGGATGCAAGGAGTAGAGGTGGCGAAGGTGGATGAGTTTAAATACTTGGGGTCAATAGTTCAGAGTAATGGTGAGTGTGGAAGAGAGTACAGGCAGGATGGAGTGGGTGGAGAAGAGTGTCAGGAGTGATTTGTGACAGATGAGTAACTTTAAGAGTGAAAGGGAGGGTCTACAAGAGGGTTGTGAGACCAGCTATGTTATATGGGTTGGAGACAGTGGCACTGACACAAAGGCAGGAGGTTGAGTTGGATGTGGCAGAGTTAAAGATGTTAAGATTTGCACTGGGTGTGACGAGGGTGGACAGGATTAGGAATAAGTATATTAGAGGGTCAGCCCAGGTTGGAAGGTTTGGAGACAAAGCCAGAGAGGCAAGATTACATTGGTTTGGACATGTGCTGAGAAGGGATGCGGAGTATATTGGGAAAAAAAATGCTAAGGATGAAGCTACCAGGTAACAGGAAAAAAGGAAGGCCTAAGATAAGGTTTATGGATGTGATGACAGAGGACATGCAGGTGGTTGGTGTGACAGAGCAAGATGCAGAGGACAGGAAGAAATGGAAACAGATGATCCGCTGAGGTGACCCCTAATGGGAACAGCCGAAAGAAGAATATATATGTATGTATATATATATATATATATATATATATAGATATAGATATATATATATATATATATATATATATATATATATATATATATATATATATACATATATATATATATATATATATATATATATATATATATATATATGTACACATGGATATACATTTATATACATATGCATAATTGACTTCCACGGTGGTACAGCGGTAGCATTGTTACCTCACAGCAAGAGGTTCTCCCGTTCGATTCTCGGCTTGGATAGGGAGTGCCTTCTGTGTGGAGTCTGCATGTCCTCCCCGCGGTTGGGTAGCATTCGAAAGACATGCGTGCATAAATGGGCATGCCTTCATTGAAGATTGGGTGTCGAGCTGGCACCTCAGCGTTTCGTAAAAAAAATCTACTGCTAATCATTAGCGGACCGGAGTTCCGCTGTGGTGACCCCTTACCGGGAAAAAGCCGAAAGACAAACATATACATCTGCATACATCTATAGCTATATATGTCTACATATATATGTATATATATATATATATATATATATATATATATATATATCTATAGCAATATATATACATATATATGTAAGCAGATATATATGTATGTAGTGAGAGTAGGAAACAGGTGGAGGAGACCCTGGAGAGATGGAGATATGCTCTAGAGAGAAGAGAAATGAAGGTCAGCAGGACTAAGACAGAATATATGTGGGTGAATCAGAGGGATGATAGATGAATGGTGAGGATGCAAGGAGTAGAGGTGGCAAAGGTGGATGAGTTTAAATACTTGGGATCAGTAGTTCAGAGTAATGATGAGTGTGGAAGAGAGGTGAAGATGAGAGTACAGACAGGATGGAGTGGGTGGAGAAAAGTGTCAGGAGTGATTTGTGACAGATGAGTACCAGTTAGAGTGAAAGGGAAGGTCTACAAGAGGGTAGTGAGACCAGCTATGTTATATGGGTTGCAGACATTGGCACTGACAAAAAGGTAGGAGTTAGAGCTGGATGTGGAAGAGTTAAAGATGTTAAGATTTGCACTGGGTGTAACGAGGGTGGACAGGATCACAAATAAGTATATTAGAGGGTCAGCCCAGGTTGGAAGGTTTGGAGACAAAGCCAGAGAGGCAAGATTACATTAGTCTGGACATGTGCTGAGGAGGGATGCTGAGTATATTGGGGAAAAAGATGCTAAGGATGAAGCTATCAGGTAACAGGAAAAGTGGAAGGCCTAAGATAAGGTTTATGGATGTGGTGAGAGACGACATGCAGGTGGTTGGTATGACAGAGCAAGATGCAGAGGACAGGAAAAATGGAAACAGATGATCCACTGTGGTGACCCCTAATGGGAACAGCTGAAAGAAGATGATGATGATACAGACATATATCTATAGATGTAAAACAGAACATAACAAATACACATATGACCAAAGGCACCGTTAATGGCGGTGAGGGGCCCAAAGCTAAATACCTCTTGTAAGTATTGCTATCACCCCCCCCCCAACCAAACAGATCTGCCCTGCAACACAATACCAACTGTTGCAAGTCCCATACCCAGTACCCTACACAACATGGCCACAAGACATTAGCAGTAATCCATCCCACCTGTATGATGTCAGGATGGCATCCATAACATCATGCAGTACAGTCTGGCTACCATAAAGAATGTACAATGTGGAACATTCCAAAGATACATTTACACACGTGTATATGTATATATATATATATATATATATATATATATATATATATATATATAAAGAGAGAGAGAGAGAGAGAGAGAGATGTAACTACACATACACACACATAGATATGTATAGGAAGATACATATTTAGAGGGTGCACAGCGTATTGAACAGCCAGTATTCCTATAGTTGCCACCCTTTCAAATGGACAGTGTATGATTCATTCATGCAAAAGACAATTGTTGCCTGAAACATATACACACAGAGAAGTCAAAGGATATGACACCACACACAGGTTTTCATACATAAGAAATGTTTATTTGTGTACTATTACAGTTGAATATGCCATGCCATATACCTTTTAAGACTTTGAAATACATAGTAACTCAGTAATGCAACTCTCAAGAAGATAATTTTATACAGTAATCCGATATCATAACATATATTGCTGTCTAGGTCAAGACCTTCAAGTAGTACAACAGTAAAGAAAGACTTGGCCAGAGGATAACAATCAATCAATAGTAAATAATGCAGATATATAGTTCAGCAGCCTCTAATTACACTCTGTACTCAACCCCTAGGGGGAAAAGACTTAAAGTGACACAATGGGATGTATCTGTTACAAAACAATGCTTAACTGAAAACATCACAATCACACTGACAAAAAGAACAGTCTTTATGACAGTAAGCACTAGGCCATCGATGTTTCCAAGGAGAAATGTATGGTAATGTACAGCCATATACCTTAAGGAGGCTTACTACTGATATCCCTCACATGTTGTATCAGCCTAGGTTATATATGGTGCATACCCCTCCCCCATAGACTGACTTACAAGGGCATATAACACTGTTACATACACTGACCTCTGGACTGCAGAAGGGCACACATGTTTTGTGAAGCTGAAGTCCACATATATATGGACCCTACCCCACAATATGTGTGGGGGCCACAACAGCACTGGAATGATGGCAGGAATGGCAGCACAACATAATCACAGGCCACTACATAACAACCCCTTAATGCATGTCATATGGACAAAGCCTGGCATATAGGTGGAGGACAGAGACTGGACCTCAGGCCCATATGTGAAATAGTGTTGTTATACACTGAGAAAGTTACTGGTGTCACAGGATAGTCTACAACATACCCTTAGTCAGGAATATGAAGTCATAAACACTAATGGATGTAGCCATGTACTGA
>NC_056737.1:1957576604-1957586604 GCF_019279795.1 Protopterus annectens
GTGAGTAGAAACAGGTGGAGGAGACCCTGGAGAGATGGAGATATGCTCTAGAGAGAGAAATGAAAGGTCCAGGGACTAAGACCCAAGAATATATGTGGGTGAATCAGGAGGGATGATAGATGAATGGTGAGGATGCAAGGAGTAGAGGTGGCTTAAGGTGGATGAGTTTAAATACTTGGGATCAGTGAGTTCAGAGTAATAATGAGTGTGGAAGAAATTGAAGATGAGGAGTACAGACAGGATGGAGTGGGTGGAGAAAAGTGTCCAGGAGATGATTTGCTTGTTGACAGATGAGTACCAGTTAGAGTGAAAGGGAAGGTCTACAAGAGGGTAGTGAGACCAGCTATGTTATATGGGTTGCAGACAGTGGCACTGACAAAAAGGTAGGAGTTAGAGCTGGATGTGGAAGAGTTAAAGATGTTAAGATTTGCACTGAGTGTAACGAGGGTGGACAGGATCACAAATAAGTTTATTAGAGGGTCAGCCCAGGTTGGAAGGTTTGGAGACAAAGCCAGAGAGGCAAAATTACATTCGTTTGGACATGTGCTGAGAAGGGATGTGGAGTATACTGGGAAAAAAATGCTAAGGATGAAGCTACCAGGTAACAGGAAAAGAGGAAGGCCTAAGATAAGGTTTATGGATGTGATGAGAGAGGACATGCAGGTGGTTGGTGTGACAGAGCAAGATGAAGAGTACAGGAAGAAATGGAAACAGATGATCCGCTGAGGTGACCCCTAAGGGGAACAGCTGAAAGAAGAATTTTATATATATATATATATATATATATATATATATATATATATATATATATAGATATAGATAGATATATATATAGATATAGATAGATATATATACATATATATATATATATATATATATATATATATATATACATACATACATGGATATACATTTATATACATATGCATAATTGACTTCCACGGTGTGGTTTAGCCGGTAGCATTGTTACCTCACAGCAGAGTACTCCCGTTCGATTCTTGGCTTGGATAGGGAGCTGCCTTCTGTCATGTAGTCTGCATCCTCAGCAGGTTGGGTAGCATTGAAGACATGGATGCATAAATGGGCATGCCTTCATTGAAGATTACGGGTGTCGAGCTGGCACCTGGCATTTCAAAAAATCTACTGCTAATCATTAGCGGACCAGAGTTCCGCTGTGGTGACTCCTTACCGGGAAAAAGCAGAAAGACAAACATATACATCTGCATACATCTATAGCTATGTATGTCTACATATATATGTATATATATATATATATATAGCAATATATATATATATATATATATATATATATATATATATATATATATATATATATATATATATATGTAAGCAGATATATATGTATGTAGTGAGAGTAGGAAACAGGTGGAGGAGACCCTGGAGAGATGGAGATATGCTCTAGAGAGAAGAGAAATGAAGGTCAGCAGGACTAAGACAGAATATATGTGGTTGAATCAGAGGGATGATAGATGAATGGTGAGGATGCAAGGAGTAGAGGTGGCAAAGGTGGATGAGTTTAAATACTTGGGATCAGTAGTTCAGAGCAATGATGAGTGTGGAAGAGTGGTGAAGATGAGAGTACAGACAGGATGGAGTGGGTGGAGAAAAGTGTCAGGGGTGATTTGTGACAGATGAGTACCAGTTAGAGTGAAAGGGAAGGTCTACAAGAGGGTAGTGAGACCAGCTATGTTATATGGGTTGCAGACAGTGGCACTGACAAAAAGGTAGGAGTTAGAGCTGGATGTGGAAGAGTTAAAGATGTTAAGATTTGCACTGAGTGTAATGAGGGTGGACAGGATCACAAATAAGTTTATTAGAGGGTCAGCCCAGGTTGGAAGGTATGGAGACAAAGCCAGAGAGGCAAGATTACATTCGTTTGGACATGTGCTGAGGAGGGATGCTGAGTATACTGGGGAAAAAGATGCCAAGGATGAAGCTATCAGGTAACAGGAAAAGTGGAAGGCCTAAGATAAGGTTTATGGATGTGGTGAGAGACGACATGCAGGTGGTTGGTATGACAGAGCAAGATGCAGAGGACAGGAAAAATGGAAACAGATGATCCACTGTGGTGACCCCTAATGGGAACAGCTGAAAGAAGATGATGATGATACAGACATATATCTATAGATATAAAACAGAACATAACAAATACATATATGACCAAAGGCACTGTTAATGGCCGTGAGGGGCCCAAAGCTAAATACCTCTTGTAAGTATTGCTATCACCCCCCCCCCCAAAGCCAAACAGATCTGTCCTGCAACAAAATACCAACTGTTGCAAGTCCCATACCCAGTACCCTACACAACATGGCCACAAGACATTAGCAGTAATCCATCCCACCTGTATGATGTCAGGATGGCATCCATAACATCATGCAGTACAGTCTGGCTACCATAAGAATGTACAATGTGGAACATTCCAAGATACATTACACATGTAATATGTATATATATATATATATATATATAGAGAGAGAGAGAGAGAGATGTAACTGCACATACACACACATAGATATGTATAGGAAGATACATATTTAGAGGGTGCACAGCATATTGAACAGCCAGTATTCCTATAGTTGCCACCCTTTCAAATGGACAGTGTATGATTCATTCATGCAAAAGACAATTGTTGCCTGAAACATATACACACAGAGAAGTCAATGGATATGACACCACACACAGGTTTGCATACATAAGAAATGTTTATTTGTGTACTATTACAGTTGAATATGCCATGCCATATACCTTTTAAGACATTGAAATACATAGTAACTGAGTAATGCAACTCTCAAGAAGATAATTTTATACAGTAATCCGATATCATAACATATATTGCTGTCTAGGTCAAGACCTTCAAGTAGTACAACAGTAAAGAAAGACTTGGCCTGAGGATAACAATCAATCAATAGTAAATAATGCAGATGTATAGTTCAGCAGCCTCTAATTACACTCTGTACTCAACCCCTAGGGGGAAAAGACTTAAAGTGACACAATGGGATATATCTGTTACAAAACAATGCTTAACTGAAAACATCACAATCACACTGACAAAAAGAACAGTCTTTATGACAGTAAGCACTAGGCCACCAATGTTTCCAAGTTGAAATGTATGGTAATGTACAGCCATATACCTTAAGGAGGCTTACTACTGATATCCCTCACATGTTGTATCAGCCTAGGTTATATATGGTGCATACCTCTCCCCCATAGACTGACTTACATGGGCATATACCACTGTTACATACACTGACCTCTGGACTGCAGAAGGGCACACATGTTTTGTGAAGCTGAAGTCCACATATATATGGACACTACCCCACAATATGTGTGGGGGCCACAACAGCACTGGAATTATGGCAGGAATGGCAGCACAACATAATCACAGGCCACTACATAACAACTCCTTAATGCATGTCATATGGACAAAGCCTGGCATATAGGTGGAGGACAGAGACTGGACCTCATGCCCATATGTGAAATAGTGTTGTTATACACTGAGAAAGTTACTGGTGTCACAGGATAGTCTACAACATACCCTTAGTCAGGAATATGAAGTCATAAACACTAATGGATGTAGCCATGTACTGATAGCACTCAACACACACAATGCCAGTGATATATCTGACACAAGACCTGTCTGGTGGACAGACAAAACATAACAGGCACACCTTCTGGTCATGTGGATTGGCCCATAGTTGAGAGCGAGTCAGACAGACTGCATTCCATATTAAACTAGTATATACACACAAACCCTGTAACACTGGTGCAATACAATGTATATAACAACACTACTCACACTGTCTGTAGGTGTGGAATCTTATACAAATATGTAGATGACCTCAGTCTGCAAGTCCTCTTCTATCTGCTGTCTGTAACACTGCTGCCCACACACAGGAATGATGTCCTCCATACATTAAAGGTAAAGGGACCACACCAACATGATGTAGGGATTTATAATAGTGGGTTGCCATGACAGTGGTAATTGGAAGTACTACATAGCATGCTATATGCTGGTAGCAAGTGGAGGACGCTGACTGGTGCAGAGGCCATCACCTGATCATGTGCATCACCTACAGAATCCATGCTGCAATCTATTCAAAGCAGCTCAATCCATTTACTGGAGAGAGGCCGAGATAGATAGAGAGAGAGAGAGAGAGAGAGAGAGAGAGAGAGAAAGCAAAAAAAAACACAACCAACAAAAAAAAAACATCCATCTAGCAAACTATACAGAAGAGACATCATTCCCACAACAGGTATGTGAAGTATATATGCATGTATATGCTAGAAATTGAATGTAGCACTTGGTCCATAATAATGGGATAGATGATGTGGAACGATTTATATGTGCCATCAGGTGTTGTTGTTGTAATGATGTCCAGCTGAACAACTGCTATAAACAATAGTGCCTGTCCCTGTGGGCAGTGGGCCATACCTGTCAACTGTGCAGATCAGCACTGACTGACAAGATATAAGCCATCATAATGTGTGTTGTGTAGTGCAGAACATGTATATTAGTGTGGCCAATAGCTGGTGGTGGAAGTAATGCCATTATGATGGACACATGGGTTCCAGAATTCACCACTTGCAGGACAGTAATGTTAACGTATAATATAGAATGCAGAAATGCCATAGGTGTATACTGGGCTTACCTGCAATTTGTCCCTATATATACCCCCCTAATGTTAGGCTGTGTTCACATGTGGCACCTGTCTGTGTTGTAGCAAGACAGAATAGTGCAGCTGTGCAGGAAGGAGAGTTAGACGGTGAGGACTTGATGTCTGAATGCGCCCACTATATATATATATATATATATATATATATATATATATATATATATATATATATGTGTGTGTGTGTGTGTGTGTGTGTGTGTGTGTGTGTGTATTGTGAAGGCTGCCAGCCTAGCCAGAGAGAATTTTATACATAATTCTGTCATTTGTAAATATGAATGCTGAATTACAGGTTTGTTTTCTCAAATGAAAGAACATGCTGTGAAATGTTGAACTCAAAACAATGTAGCAACATTGCCCTCTACTGTAAAGAAAGCTAAGTCAAGCATATCTTGTCTGTCCTTTGAAACTGAAATTATTTCATGACTGTCTTTGATGTTTACAATTCGGCTCAGGCCGGGCTAGATGAAGGCTTCCTGCCTATTGTTTCAAGGCTAAAGTTAATGACCAGAATTTACATGTGGAATGTCCTTTATTGCTCTGGCTTCTGCCTAGGTGTAAAATAATGTAAATGCAGTTTCTGTCAGCCTGGAAACAGCAGGAAAGTGTAAAATGATGTAATGGGAATCAGGACTGCAATAGCAATTTAAACAGAGAAAAAATCATCAGAAAGCATTAAACATTTTTGTCTTGGTCATCCAACTTACAGCCCTGCCTCCGCCTCATATGCCATGAGATTATCTTAGACTTATGGTTCCCTTTTAGAAATAGCTAGGGACTAGAAAGATTAGACTAAGTGTTTTCTGTAATGATGTCAGAACTGTACTACTGAATTATTTTATGTATTTTTTGTGTGGTCTCTGAACTCTTGACTAACAGTGTGTAGTGTAAGTATTATCTTGTGTTCATATTATCTATTATTAAATCTCTTTAAAACTTTTCAACTGTGGCTCTTTTGTGCAGAGAGATAAGTTAAAAGCTCTTTAAGAGTACTTGCATGCCTTTGGTAAAATTGTAAAAGCCACTCTAATAGCTTTAGCCCTGGGCTATACTACCAATTAGATAATAACATTGCACAGTAATAACTGGACACCATTTTAAGGACCTTTAAAAAGCTGATAAGTATTGAAGGTGGGTGGTGGCACGTGGAACTACTGTATAGTCTGGAAGAAAGAGGCACAGCTGGAGAAACTGTGCCAGCCTTCCTAGGAGTGTCTGTGTGGTTGTATAAACTTATCTCAAGTGCATGTGTGTGTGTGTGTGTGTGTGTGTGTGTGTGTGTGTGTGTGTGTGTGTGTGTGTGTGTGTGTGTGTGTGTGTGTATCAGCTACTTGGGCAGGGACACAAAGCACTAGGTTGGACAGAGCGGGTGCTAGAGGTTTTAACATGCCCACTAGGCTGAGATCTGGACCCTATAGCTGTGTCAGTGGGAGTCTTATTGGGGATGTGGAGAGTAAGGGAGGCCAGGACTGACTGTGATCTCTAGTGTGCTCTTTAGGGAGAAATTGCACTTTACTGTGTGTATTTGTTATCCTTTCCTCATATGAGACTTCTCTCTCTGGTGTTAGTGGTAAGGACTGGGGCTCCTTAATGTTGCTGGGCCAGGGCATGGGTGTCAGCTGGGTGTGTAATGTGTGGTATATATATATATATATTTATATATATATATATATATATATATATATGTATCTCTACAGATAGACACTTATATATATATATATATATATATATATATAAAACTCATAATATATATATCTACAGCACACATAGTACAATAATACACACATACATACATATATATATATATATATATATATATATATATATATATATATATATATGTGTGTGTGTGTGTGTGTGTGTGTGTGTGTGTGTGTGTGTGTGTGTGCCAACATATATGTTCACAAACACACAGACACACACACACACACACACACACACACACACACACACACACACACACACACACACACATATGTATATAAATACATGTCCCGTAGTTTTGCATCACAGTGCTGCATGCTATGTGTGAGGGAACATCACACATATCAATACACACTACATATATATATATATATATATATATATATATATATATATATATATATATATATCGCCAAAGCCAAAGCCCAAAAAAACGTTAAATACGAGCTAACAGTCCCAAGGCTGTGAACGGATGCTTGCAAATATCAAGTCACAAAAGCACAGTTAAAGCAAGCACAGTGGGAAATCACAACAATAATATTCCAAAGGTAATAATATCATTAAAAGTTGTAAAAGCTGGTTTAATGGAAAGCGTAAGGCGCTTTCACTATAAAAAATAGCTTCCTCCAGACGCTAGCTTACAAAACGTCTAGCTTTCTATTGGACACATATATAGGAAGACTGCACATCTCCCGTGATCACTAACAGACATCATTTCCTGTAACGATAATACACAGGTATAAACATAGAACGTTTAAAAGAGCGATGACCGTAGTTAAATCTTATCAAGTACCTGAACACTAGGTACAACCAAACAGTATCAAAACATAAAACATTAAAACAGCTACAACTATGAAGCTCCAACTACTATAGGTAACTTACTACTTACGACGAAAATTGCGCCAACATCGCAGATTCATATTGTCTAAGACAGCCATCTGTTTCCTGTAGATGCTAGATGTATGGCAAGCAAAACAAATCAAATAATCAATCTGTGTATCTATGAATCTGTTGTTTTTTCTATATATATATATATATATATATATATATATATATATATATATATGTAAGCAGATATATATGTATGTAGTGAGAGTAGGAAACAGGTGGAGGAGACCCTGGAGAGATGGAGATATGCTCTAGAGAGAAGAGAAATGAAGGTCAGCAGGACTAAGACAGAATATATGTGGGTGAATCAGAGGGATGATAGATGAATGGTGAGGATGCAAGGAGTAGAGGTGGCAAAGGTGGATGAGTTTAAATACTTGGGATCAGTAGTTCAGAGTAATGATGAGTGTGGAAGAGAGGTGAAGATGAGAGTACAGACAGGATGGAGTGGGTGGAGAAAAGTGTCAGGAGTGATTTGTGACAGATGAGTACCAGTTAGAGTGAAAGGGAAGGTCTACAAGAGGGTAGTGAGACCAGCTATGTTATATGGGTTGCAGACAGTGGCACTGACAAAAAGGTAGGAGTTAGAGCTGGATGTGGAAGAGTTAAAGATGTTAAGATTTGCACTGAGTGTAACGAGGGTGGACAGGATCACAAATAAGTTTATTAGAGGGTCAGCCCAGGTTGGAAGGTATGGAGACAAAGCCAGAGAGGCAAGATTACATTCGTTTGGGCATGTGCTGAGGAGGGATGCTGAGTATACTGGGGAAAAAGATGCTAAGGATGAAGCTATCAGGTAACAGGAAAAGTGGAAGGCCTAAGATAAGGTTTATGGATGTGGTGAGAGACGACATGCAGGTGGTTGGTATGACAGAGCAAGATGCAGAGGACAGGAAAAATGGAAACAGATGATCCACTGTGGTGACCCCTAATGGGAACAGCTGAAAGAAGATGATGATGATACAGACATATATCTATAGATATAAAACTGAACATAACAAATACATATATGACCAAAGGCACCGTTAATGGCGGTGAGGGGCCCAAAGCTAAATACCTCTTGTAAGTATTGCTATCACCCCCCCCCACAGCCAAACAGATCTGTCCTGCAACACAATACCAACTGTTGCAAGTCCCATACCCAGTACCCTACACAACATGGCCACAAGACATTAGCAGTAATCCATCCCACCTGTATGATGTCAGGATGGCATCCATAACATCATGCAGTACAGTCTGGCTACCATAAAGAATGTACAATGTGGAACATTCCAAAGATACATTTACACACATGTATATGTATATATATATATATATATATATATATATATATATATATATAGAGAGAGAGAGAGAGAGAGAGAGAGAGAGAGATGTAACTGCACATACACACACATAGATATGTATAGGAAGATACATATTTAGAGGGTGCACAGCATATTGAACAGCCAGTATTCCTATAGTTGCCACCCTTTCAAATGGACAGTGTATGATTCATTCATGCAAAAGACAATTGTTGCCTGAAACATATACACACAGAGAAGTCAATGGATATGACACCACACACAGGTTTGCATCCATAAGAAATGTTTATTTGTGTACTATTACAGTTGAATATGCCATGCCATATACCTTTTAAGACTTTGAAATACATAGTAACTGAGTAATGCAACTCTCAAGAAGATAATTTTATACAGTAATCCGATATCATAACATATATTGCTGTCTAGGTCAACACCTTCAAGTAGTACAACAGTAAAGAAAGACTTGGCCAGAGGATAACAATCAATCAATAGTAAATAATGCAGATGTATAGTTCAGCAGCCTCTAATTACACTCTGTACTCAACCCCTAGGGGGAAAAGACTTAAAGTGACACAATGGGATGTATCTGTTACAAAACAATGCTTAACTGAAAACATCACAATCACACTGACAAAAAGAACAGTCTTTATGACAGTAAGCACTAGGCCACCAATGTTTCCAAGGTGAAATGTATGGTAATGTACAGCCATATACCTTAAGGAGGCTTACTACTGATATCCCTCACATGTTGTATCAGCCTAGGTTATATATGGTGCATACCCCTCCCCCATAGACTGACTTACAAGGGCATATAACACTGTTACATACACTGACCTCTGGACTGCAGAAGGGCACACATGTTTTGTGAAGCTGAAGTCCACATATATATGGACCCTACCCCACAATATGTGTGGGGGCCACAACAGCACTGGAATTATGGCAGGAATGGCAGCACAACATAATCACAGGCCACTACATAACAACCCCTTAATGCATGTCATATAGACAAAGCCTGGCATATAGGTGGAGGACAGAGACTGGACCTCAGGTCCATATGTGAAATAGTGTTGTTATACACTGAGAAAGTTACTGGTTTCACAGGATAGTCTATAACATACCCTTAGTCAGGAATATGAAGTCATAAACACTAATGGATGTAGCCATGTACTGATAGCACTCAACACACACAATGCCAGTGATATATCTGACACAAGACCTGTCTGGTGGACAGACAAAACATAACAGGCACACCTTCTGGTCATGTGGATTGGCCCATAGTTGAGAGCGAGTCAATCAGACTGCATTCCATATTAAACTAGTATGTACACACAAACCCTGTAACACTGGTGCAATACAATGTATATAACAACACTACTCACACTGTCTGTAGGTGTGGAATCTTATACAAATATG
>NC_056737.1:1957591604-1957604104 GCF_019279795.1 Protopterus annectens
TGCTGCTGCTGCAGCCAGGGGGATCAGCTCACAATGGGGTGGTCATGCCATCTAGCCCCCCCCGACTCATGTTGAGGAGCTCCTTGCCAGCCTCGGGGCACCTGCCCGCCCGCACACACAACATCTGGCAGAGAGCATAGTGGAGGTGGGTGCTACCCACACAATGGCAAAGGAGTGTGCAGGTAAGGCCACAGAGCAAATCACTAGACTACTGTTGTGTATCCATCCACATCTATACAGTTAGATCATGCATATGTGATATGACATATATATAGTCTGTTGCTGCATAGTAGTAATAAACAGATGTGCATAATCTGTAGTATTGTGGGCTTGTACTGTTGATGTACTGTAATGCTGCAACCACCGTGTTCCAATGCCACAGCTGTGGCTGCTGACATCACATCTCTCACACACTTATGTAGGTCCCGCTGGTATACCTCCAAGGCAGCAGCCTGTAGCTGGTGAGTATTGTGTTTGTTCAGGTTTCCCAATACACCGGTCATGTTATGGCTATGGTATATTCCATGCACACATTTAACACACCTACCCATAATGCATGCTATACATGTTCACCTATTGTTGCTCTTAACTGCACTGCATCACAGAAGTCACCATGATGGTGTATCTGAAGGGTATGTTAGACTCCTGAAATATAACTAACACCCTGTCATTGCAAAATGTGTGCACAGAGATGAACATAATGGTGGGACAAATAGCCTACAATAGGGACATGTGTGAAACATCACCCTTATACAGTGCTACAACAGTGTATATACTAGTATTACAATGGCAACTGTTACAGATCTACACTACAGCATATCACAATACTGCAGTCCACAACCCTTACAACCTGCAATGTGGTCCGAACATGCGCAATGAGTGTGTAATATACAATCTTATGTTAGGACAGCAAACATGGGGAACACATACCTTCGCAAACACTGAAAGCATATGTGTGCACACACTCCAGATAAAATATAGTGGAAGCAGCTGTTGAAGTACTGACTGCATGCATTTGTCATGGAAATGCACCTTCCAGCAAGTACATGTCCCCAGTGTCACAAAAAAATGGTCTGCTGTCCAAGACATTTGGCCTACTAATGTGCCCACTTATCTGCAACAGGGGCAGCAGTGGCTTCACACATCTTACATGCCATGGTGTGGGCCCCATACTCAACAGGTAGCACTCAGGAGTTGGACATGTAGCCATACCTCACCATTGCATATATCATGGCAAACAGTGCAGACAGTCATGTATGTGGCAAGGATGTATGGGACAGGAATAATGTAGGAAATAAATAGATGGCCATCCAAGACAGATGATGTCACATGTATTGCACCGGTAATGTAGGCTGCTGAGTAACATGCCACAACACTGAGGGGGTTGCAGGAATGTCTAGCAAGTACTAGCTGTGCAGTACCCTTGTCAGCAATTGCCTGGACTCTGCAAACATGCAGCCCATGGGTTAGGGTAATCAGATGTGACAGTTGTACCACAGGAAACATTAGCCAGGCCTCTCTACAGGTAGAATATGCATAACAGACAGAAGCGGTCCCCAAAAATCATGCAGTGGAATGTGTACTGGTATACCAAGACCACATTAGAAACCTACAGACAGTATCACGTAAGATGCATGTGCTGCACAACCAACACCTCACCCCACCTCAGGCCCACCATCCCCATCTGTACTGTACTGGTGCCAGTGTACACCTGTATGCTCACCATTTGTTAGCTGGGACTAGGCTGTTACACATGGTGTTCAGTGTTTGGGATTCTGCAAATTGACACACATGTAGGCCATAGTTGTCAAGCATCTGGAAAAAGGCTGAAGGTGGGGAGGGGGTGTCATCATGATACAACAGTGCACTGCAGCAGGGATCCAAAGGATGCTACAAATGGCTGTATCTGCACACAGTCAGGGTTAGGAACTGTGGCAGATGTAACCCTGACTCCACAGCAATAGTAATGGCATTGTGTGAACTCCAAGGTATGTGCAAATGAGTTGACCTTGCAATCATACAGAGTTGGGGGATATGTGTAAGACAGACTGACCATATACTAGCAAATGCAGATGGCCCATGCTAGTATAGCCCTACCAGGAATCATGACTGCTGTAGTACACATAACAGTAGGTGCAACAAACCATCATGATAAGGGCGTGCACACATATGCACCCACAAAGTGTATGCATCTCAATCAGCATCAGCACAACTAACACATTTGTTTGACACTGCATTTTATTGCACAAGACATATGTCGCATATCAGGCTCATGTAATGTTAACATATGCACTAATGTGGTCCCATGGCATATCAAGGAAGAGGGCATCATATCAATAAGGGTGTGTACACTCCCCATAGCCATGGTAAGGTTTGACGGTTGTCAGTGTAATAGTATTGTGTTGGTCATACATGCACCGCTGATGATGACATCTGTAAATCAGACATCAGGCATTCACAAATGACATCTGTCCACATATCATACCAGGTATGTGTTGGACTAACACATAGGGGCTGTGAGCTGCAGAGCAGACATAACTGACACAGTAATACACATTCAGCAATGGTGTGTACACCTGTGAGGTATGGTGCACAGTACATGGCAGGGTGCTGAACAGATGCACAGCAATACTCTGTACATGGGTGCAGTGTTTTCAGGGGAAGGGGCATCACCTATTAATGCAGCCCATGCATCACACACATGTATACTGCTGCTGGCATGGATTAACTATAGCTGCACTGCATGCTGTTGAGTACCATATGTTATGCATGTTGACAGATGAGTAATGGAAGGTCTTTGTGTAATATTTTTGTGTAACCTCACCTGTAAGCGTGTGTGTGGGTAATTTTGTCTGTAAGTGCAATCTGGTGGAGTGGAGAGGGGTCGATGCATGTAGGATGTGTGTGTGTGTGTGTGTGTGTGTGTGTGTGTGTGTGTGTGTGTGTGTGTGTGTGTGTGTGTGTGTGTGTCCATGTATGCACATGTGTGATTTCCGAGTTTGTTCATATGTCTCAAATTCCCTTTGGAATTGTGCAGTACATGGACATGGACTGACACATGAGACACCAAGAATACTTGCCTGATATGTAATCTCAGGACAGCTGATAGTATAATATGGTCTGTAGCATGGAACATGCATTGGGAGGGACACTAGACACCAGGTATACTGTTAAAATTGCAATCAGCAGAAAGGTGAAGGAATACCCATGTATGCAGCACTACAGATGCATTGGGGAATTACTAGACAACACCAGTGAGTGTATCTAAATATTACTGTTGTCCACATAATACATTGATTGAGCAACAGATCTTGCATCTACTGAGCAATAGATATGTATGACACTCCAGTGTGTGATGTTATTGAGTGACTGTAGTAGCTCCTAACATATGGGGGCCATGCTCACAATGCCTGGACATACCCAGGGTGAACAGTGGATGACAGCAGTGAGTCCTTGTAAAACTGACTCCAATCAAGTCAAAGAGGTAATAGAGTAACAGGTCATGTTTTGTGATCACTAATGATTGGTATTAATGAGTGTAAGTTTCCAAGTGTGATGCAGGATGGGGAACTTAAGTGAATAAACTTGGGACAGTCTGTAAAATCAGGGACAGGTAGGTATTATGGTAGAATGTCAGGGTGTGTGTGAGTGTGTGTGTGTGTGTGTGTGTGTGTGTGTGTGTGTGTGTGTGTGTGTGTGTGTGTGTGTGTGTGTGCATCTGTGTGTATATGTGTGTACTGTTAAGCAATGACATACAGGTCTTAAAGTGTGTTTCTTGTTTTCCCCTCACAGGTGGCGAGGTGGGTCAGGGTCCTTCCTGCATGCAATCTGCTGTTGGTGTTCATACAGACACTGAAAATGATAATAGGTGTGTTGAGGCACAGGCGGGATTGTCAGAGGCTGAAACTGCACCATCATTTGACATCCCCTGTTATCCACCCCATCCTTGAAAACAGTCACAGTGCCTATAGATACCCCATCACCAGTGGCCATAGCAGAGGGACAGTTGGCGGTTGGCAGCAGTGCACAGGACAGTGTGGTATCTATGACTGCTGTGACTGGACACAGCAGTCATAGCTGGATGTCCAGCATGGTTCCACATAGGCAGATGTACAGGGTTGCTCATGGGAGGGATGCTGGTCATCGTACCCCTGGCAGACGTTCCACATCTGGTACCACCAGATGCATGTTTCAGGCTGTCATGGAGGTGCAGGCACATATGAGGGTCTGAGGCTGCAGAGAGCTGCTTTTTCAGCTCTAAGTGACAACATCCATGATCTTGCAGGTGCCCTCAGAGGTCATGGATAGATGGTGTGGTGAGATGGTGGGCCTCCTCAACTGTGGATTGTCCATCCTAGAGCATGTGGTGGAAGTGGTGTGACAGCCATGTGGACGTAGGCCAAAAACACCAACATCTGGAGGTCAACATGGATGTACAAGGACACCAAGCTGCTCCTGTAGTGGCTGTATCAGCCCCAGCACTGCAGGGGTGCGCTGCCCAGACCACACCACAGCAGGCCATGTACACATGGCCCTGGCCAGTCCCAGGAGGGATCTGGTTCCAGCGGACATATGTCATCATCAGAGGAGAGTAGCATTTCAAGGCTTGTACTTGTACGTGCCCGTCGAACCCCTGGCAGGCACAGTTCTTGTGTCAGTGGCCAGAGGTGGTGAACTGCACACCCTGCCAGGTATGGTCTGCAGCTGTCTAACAAACACCTGTATAGGGCAGCCACATGGCAGAACTGTGTGCATGCATACTCACACACAATACAAACACACCTAGAGCAATCCCATACCTATGCACACCACATCACCACGGCCATATCAGTAATTAAACCCCTCACTCACACACATGGTGTCAAACATATGGCCCAGCCTAGGTCTCTGGCAAACCAACACCACACCCTGTGCATATGATGATACCTGTGCCACATCCCTGTCATCCATAACATCGATGCAGGGACAGGCTAATATGGTTCTGATGCACACGGTGACTGTACTACAGTGTACCAATGTACTGCTGTGTAACATGTTGTCAACAGTAATGTTTAATGCTTACATGTCAGATAGTGTAGATGTCCAGCCATGATGCATTATAGCTGTTAGTAACACTGAGTGAGTGTGGTGTCCATAATGTTATCCATTTGAGCTGTAGGTGTCCATGTGTTAGCAGGAGGTATCATATCTCACAAGGGGTATGGCACTGTGGTGACATCTTGCCTGTGCCATATCCTGAGTACAGGTGAACACATGTCACAGGTCAGTATAACAGTTAATGCCTGTGCTACATGGCCGATAGGTCTGGGGGTGGTGTATACAGGTGAGTGCAAGGCGGCTGCTGTTAGCAGCCCTTCTACAGTGGACAATGATAGTTGTATTGGGTGGTACACACCACCTTTGTGTATAACACACACAGAGGCTTAGGTGCTGATGCACTACACAGAGAATACTGTACACATGGATGTATGTACCTGTGCAAGGAACCCATTGTAGACTATGTAATTCCACCAAGCCAGACTATGCAAAGCAGCACATTGTTGAATAAGCAGTCCACTAGTTTAATGTAATTGACGATGGTACCAGCAGGGTATATGTCCTCTCCCCCAATGTAGTGCAATCCTTAACATGGTAAACATATGTGTTCTGGTGTGGGAGGCACACCCCTACCCTTTGGATGGTGAGAGGTGCTGTAGAACCACAGATAGTGTGATATACAAATACATAACCTGTTAACATGAACTGTACATTATTACGGCCAGTTACATGAGGGGATACTCTCAACAGTAACCGCAATGATGTTGGCTGTGTCCACAACAGCCACACCCAGCTACATATACCAACCCCAGTATCACTGCACGCCTATACAGTGGGGAAGAGGCCATTTACACAGCTAACAGTAGTTGTGATGGAATGTATGTCCAGAGGATGATACCTGTGACATGTTAGCATATGCCACGCAGTTCTTGGACAGATGATCCCCCCCTGGGACATGTATATTCTGCAACCTGAAGTAGATCCCTCCACATACATACACACTCTTACTTGGCAACACTGGGACTAGACCCCTACCTAGGTATGTAGTGCTACTGATGTGTGTGGCTTTAATTGCACACACCACACAGCTTATAGGATGAGGTGTGTCCCAGGTTACATGTTACATGCAGAACATCACCAGGCATGTACAGTATGGTAATGGGGGATGTAATGGTTGTATATGGACAATACATAGTGTGACATACCGTCATATACACATTGACAAACACGTAACAGTCAGAGACACAATCGAGAGACCTAGGCCTATCAGTGCTAGCTACCTTTTCAGTTTGGCCAATGTGTTATAGGTAGTTTGCACACAGCACATGCATAACTGGGCTGGATAGTGTTATCAGTTACCTGTATTGTTGATGGTGGTCACCATACAGTGGTACATGGGACATGTATCGGGGTACCATGGTGTAATAACAGTATACCCAGCACCCACACCCCACTGTGGATATTGTATGCACTGGAACCCATGATGACACTCTGACATAACCACCATCACACATTGACCAGGACTGCAATACAACCCCTTGTCCATCCCAAGAGTGCTCCTAAAGGGATATGCATCTAATGCACATGCCACAGGCATAGTAGGGTGATGCATTGTCATGCCTCTCCTAAGGGCAGCAACATCACTATCCCTAATACTGTGTGGCAATGAGTATTGTAATAGGAGTATGTGGTCTTGGAATGCTGTACCCTACATATATACACACACGCACACATACACACACTTGTCAGAACTCAGTGGGTATCCCATGCCTATCAACCCATTTGTACAACAGTGTTGTGCTGGTACTGCAAGGCCCAGGTAGCCCTTAGGGAGAGGATTGTAACAAGGTACATGTAATGTCTGGTACAGCAGCAGCCACATTTAACTATGGTAATGAGTGGTTTGGTGAGTGTGAAGGGCCTTAGGGTATTGCCAACTACAGGTCTACTAATAAACAGACACTGATATTCTCAGTAATGCACACATACACATTTGTCAGTACTGGGGTGCATCGGTGCAGGTGTTCATAGGTGTGTACCTGGCTATTGTCCATGGAGAGATGGGAAGTATAGGGGATGTGTGTACAGTGGTATCATGACACCTGCCATGTGCTAGCAGGCCATCTATCTACAAACACGACTGTGGTGACCCTCAAGGTGAGAGTGACATGCATCAGCCAATCCTCTGGATGCCTCCTGCAGAGGGCTGGTGAGGTGCTCCAGTTGACATGTAGGCAACATGTATTACATAACATGGTTAGTGTCTGTCTTGGAGACCTGTACCCAAGCATGTTCTGTTGACTGTGGTAGTGGAGTTGAGGTATCCATGGCATGTGGTATGTACAGGGTGTTGAGTCCTATCTGTGCCATTTATAACACAGCTGGGTAGACATGTCAGTGTCAGTCAAGCACAGATTGCCTGTACATATCCAAGATGGATACCTGACATCTGCACATCTGTACAGGGACTGACAGACATCATCTCACCAACTAGCTATGCAAGAGGATGAATGTGTTGACAGATAGATATCTGACATCAATAGGTATGCCATTACTACATGATGGCAGCCCTCACTGACATGAGCTATACAGACATTTTCCACATCAGAGCATTATCCAGTAGGAAATATATAATGTGACACAGCTCAAACACCAGGAACACGACAGTGAGGACTCAGAGTCCATCTATACATGCAGGGGTGTTTGCTTCCAGTACTACAATTAGCAATCTACTCTTGCTTCGGAAAGCATTGTCAACAGTAGTGATGTAATGATACACTACATGCCAGTGTGACTGCATATAGCCTGGGACACTACCCTTGTATGTAACACATTCACATGGATAAGAGAGTTGTACAAGCCATATATACTCAAGTGTCCCAGGCAGGAGACTCACACCCCTTGCTAGTGTAATGACAGCACATAGACGCATGTTATGTACATGGCATTACATACACTTATTACAGATGTCATTACCCTGCTATGTTATCAGACTGGGATATGAGCACTGGTTACCAGGGCTGAGCCATGCTTAGCAGGTGTCAGCATTGCTACAACAGCTAAGCACATTTGTGCACTGGTAAGCAAAGCCAACATGGTGTAAGCGCCCATACATTTATCTGTACCTTAGCACCACTTAGCTTCACACAAACCCGCACAAACGTGCATAAAGATGCTCAAAACTGCCTTAACCGCTCTGTATCCAACAGCCCTTGTTCTGCCCAGCAACAAACTAAACAGCCCTTGAACCCAGGACCCTATACACTATTATCACAACAGTTAACCACTACACCATGACCGCTGTGAAGACAGTTGTTATTTTTCAAATATATTTGTCAGTACACATATTGAATAGTATTGAACAATTGCTATGACTAATTATTAGTACTTAAGGAGAACCAATAAGTGCTCTCACACCTCTCCTTCGCCAGAACCACGTCCAATCCAAAGATTTTCAAAAACTCAAAGGTAATAATTCCACCCAAGGATGCTCAAATAATTCCACCACAATAAGATGTAAAACTTGATTGTTTTATTAACTAAAATGCTGTCAAAAACAAATCACTTCAGCGTACATGTAAAAATCCAACGACAGACAACAATAAAAATGTTGGAAACAACTGCCAACAAAAAAGCATAAAGCGGACTGAAAAGTATTTAACGGTTAAGTGCTTTCACCCATAACCTACAGGCTTCTTCAGAACACTGTCCACATCAATACTTCCACTTTTTATAACTTTTTAGGTGCCAAATCTTTAAAAACAAAGTTGCACATAAATTGCTACTTAAAGCGACAAGCCCAAATAACTCATACCTTCTACTCCTGTTGTTCAACAACAGCGCTATCATTATTATATTTTACATAAATGTTATCCTTCCTATACAACACATGGCATTCAACATAACCATAAACAGATAAAAAATATATTTAAAAAATATATATAAAATATATATACATATAGGGTGTAATAATATAAATATATCTACTTTTTGTACTATATTCATTACACGTATTTCCTAATTACACAACCCTTCAACAGTAATACTAGCCATACTAATCTACCCATATGACAATAATAAATGCATACTATGATAGAATATGATAAAAATGTAATAAAAATAATATACATTACTACAAAAATAATATAAATTGGGTGTACATAGTCTAAATACTAAACAATTTCAATAATATCACCCATATATAAATTACTTCATAATTATAATTCTAAAATAGCCTTCATAGAAATACTATCATTAATGTTGTGGCATCTGTATATAACTGCCACCATGCCTCACGATAATTCAATACTTTTTTATAATCCATACCCCTAGGATCATTTTTAATAGTATCCAACAAGGCAAATTTAAAATCATGTCTTTGACCACAGTGTTCAATATGTCTATAAAGTGCACTTTTTTTATCCCTTTTCTTAATATTATAAACATGCTCATAGATGCGTTTTTTAAAACTTCTTTCCATTTTCCCCACATAGTAACTTGGGCATTCCTGACATATAGCAATATACACAACCATTCTTGTATTACAATTCCCCTTTGCTAACCTAAGTCTTGTTCTAATTATATTGTTTAACACTATCTTATTTTTATCAAATATATAACAACATTGTTTACATGACCCACATTTAGTGGTATGTTTCATACTATCCATCCTATTAGTATTCTTATTTCCTATTTCTACATGTTTCTTAACATTAACCCCCATTTTATAAACTATTCCAGGATTAACTCCTATTAGTTCCCTAAGAAATCCATCACTATTAATTAAATACCAAAATTTCTTTAGAATATTAGCCACCCCATCTGACACTGGACTGTATAACAATATGTAGGGTATTTGATGTTGTACATTAACCTTCTTTACTGTCTGGGATCTACCCACTATACTTTGTAATGAATCTACTTCACTACCTAAACCCAACAAGGGTTTATATGTTGTTCCCCATAATCCTCTAACATATTTATCCACATTGTCCAACATGTCCCTGGGGTAACCTCTTTCTAAAAACATAGTATGTATATTACCTATCTCTTCTAACAATGTTTCATATTTCAATGTCATCCTAAGGGCCCTAATACATTGGCCCTTATAAATGTTTTGCTTTAATCTCTTTGGATGGTAACTTTCATAAGACAAGTAATCATTAGAAAAAGTTTATTTTCTAAAAATTCTTGAATGTAAAGTGTCCTCATGTGTATATACCAAGGTGTCCAGGTATGCCAAGCCTTCCTTGTTATATGTGTAAGTGAATTTTAAAAAGCCACTGCTCACGTTCAGATATTGAATGAACTCTAACAGTTTGTTCTCATTGGAATTCCATAAAATATATATATCGTCCAAAAATCTGACATAATGGACAATATAGTTGTTTTAACTACTAGGAAAAAGTGCCTGTTCTTCCCAGTCTAGCATGACCTGGTTTGCAAAAATGGGAGCACAAGCTGCTCCCATTGCTACTCCCCTGGTCTGCCTGAAATATTCACCTTTATAGAAAATGAAATGATTATCAAGCACTATATCCGTCATTTCCATAATTAAACTAACTTCTTCCCATTCTATGTCTGCATGTTTGATAATACTATTACAAAAGGCCTCAAGACCCTCCTTTTTTGGAATAATTGAAAAAAGGTCAATTACGTCAGTAGTAACAAACAAATAACCATCCATCCATGAGTTTGTAGGATAGTTTCTCAAAAATTCCCATGAGTCCTTAACTAGATGAGTTATATTGTTGTATATATGCTTCGATTTTGTATCTATATATCTACCCATAGGAAAAGTTTTAGAGTTATTCCCAGATATTATAGGCCTGAAGGGTGGATCCAAAATATTCTTGTGGATCTTCGGAATCCCTACAATAGCAGCCAACCTAGGGAATTTTACTGACAAAAACTTGTATATATCTTTATCAATTCTCCCATTTATGAGGAATTCTTCGATATAACTATCAATTTTCTGGTAGGCAATATTTATCTCATTCAAATAAATAGTTTCATAATTCCCAGATCCATACAGAATATTGTGTATCCTATTAATATATTCAAAATTATCATATAATACCACGCCTCTGCCTTTATCTGGTTTCATTACCCTTATTTTTTGACTAATTTGTAGTTCTCTTAATAATACCATTTCCTCTTGTGTAATATTACTTGTATAATGCTTTCTTTTATATTCTCCATATAGTTTGTAGATTTCTCTTGCAACAACATTCTCATATATTTCAACTGTAGGATCATACACAGGGACAAAAGAACTTGGCACTTTCAACTCAGAATGTGTACTTTGTTCTTTACTATCATCTTTTTAATTTATTGTTTTGCCAGCCTTATTGAACATGAACATGATGGATAAATTCAATTTCCTAGTGAATTTCTTCAACTCTATAAGACAATCCACTATATTAAATCTAGGTGTTGGTATAAATTTCATCCCCTTTTATAGTAATGAAAAATACTCCTGATTAATCTCAACATTGGCATAATTGTATATATTGAAACCATTCCATGTGTTAACCAACTCATTAGTCTTATTTTCTTCACTTCCTAACCTAGGACACAGTGAATCACTATCCTTAACTATCACCATCTGTTGATTTCCCAATTCCTCTGTTTGTACTTTTTTCCTTGGTAATAACCTCTTCCTTGGTTCCAGTATGGTTCCCCCTGACTTCCCTGTTCCCTCCGAAAATTTGTATTATAAGATCTTTGTCTATTCTGGCTATCATCATGAAATTGTTCAATACTAGTATTCATATTCACTGAAATATTTTTCCTTTTATTCCTACACCAATAATATGCCTTCTCTTGTTCATACTGGTCTACATCCCTATGTATCTTTTTTTGTTTGTTACTACATATAGTATGTGTCAATTTCTCTGCCATATTAAATTGTTTACTGTACAAATTCTCCCATTCATTAAACAATAAGTCAGTTGTAATTTTTAAATTAAGATTTTCCATTTCTTGTATGAGCCTACTTAGTTTTTCATCATTATGTTTAATAATCAATTGCATAAACCTAATGCCGCACTCATCAAATAATTGATTAAACTCAGAAATGACTTTATCATTCAGCATGACACCCATAGGTTCCTTAAAAAATCTCAAACCTTTAGGGACTATTTTCATTGTAATACATTTCTCTAAATATACATTGTCTATTTTGATTCCATTAATAGATTTCAACTTTTTCCCCAATGCATATATCTTGTCCTTTAAAGTCCCATAAGATTCAGACCTATTAATAGTTTCAGGTCGTGTGCCCACCTTGTCTAAGTTACAATCAATTTCCATGAATTTATTGAATTTATTGAAACCATTTCCATTCACGTTATCGGCCCTAACTGATGTCACAATATGATTGGCAGAATGTACAGTACCTTTTTTCTTTTGCTCTTGTTTCCCCACAACATTGGAGTAAGTCTTAGTGGGAAGAGCTCTTT
>NC_056737.1:1957609104-1957631604 GCF_019279795.1 Protopterus annectens
ATGGGTAGGAGAGAAGAGAGTTGATTGCCCAATAGGACTGCTTGTTGCCTGTTGCTTAGGTATGCTTTGAACCATTTAGTGGCAAGGTTGTCGAAGGAGAGGGATTCAAGTATGTTAATTAAGGTGGAATGGTTGACCATGTCGAATGCTTTGGAGAGGTCAATAAAGAGAGCAGAAGAGAGAAGGTTGTTATTGCGATTCTTATTGATGGTTTCTACAAAGGATAAGAGAGCAGTAGTAGTACTGTGATGTGGTCTAAAACCATGTTGACAGTTTGCTATTATGTTGTGCAGGGTGAGATGCTGTAGGAGTTGCTGGTGAATACATTTTTCCATAATTTTTGCTATTGGGGAAAGGAGAGCAATTGGTCTATAGTTAGAGTGGTCGATAGAGTTACCCCCTTTATGTAATGGAATAATATGGGAAACCTTCCAGATCTCAGGGATGGTTCCTTCTTGGATTGTTCTATTTATGAGTATGGATATAGGGTAAGCAATCACTTTGGCAGCCCTTTGGAGGTAGAGAGATGGGAGATTGTCTGCAGAAGGAGTACCAGGTTTAAGTTTGTTAAGAAGTCTGTAGATAAATGATGTGGGGATAGGTTGTGTAAAGTTATAAGATGGGTTATTAGGGATACTAGGAGGGGAGACATAGTTGTTGTTCATTTGTTTGGCGAGGGTTTGGATAGAGTCAATAAAGAAAGAGTTAAAAGTATTAGCAATTTGATGGGGGTTGTCTGGGTCAGCGTTAAGAGGGGTTGGAGTTTTGGTGGTTCCTGGGGAAAGGAGTCTATTAATGGAAGACCAAAACTGTTTGAGGTTGTTTTGGTTTGTTTGTTGGAGTCCACAGTAATAGTTTTTTTTGTCAGTAATAATTGCTTTTTTTGTCAGATTTCTAAGCTGACGGAAGTGGATGAGATCTGGGTTATTTCTATGGTGTCTCCATGAAGCCCATACTTTATTTCTGGAAAGGATTAAGTTTTTGGTTTCTTTAGAGAGCCAGGGTGCAGTGTGTGGTTTCATTCTGACAGTACGTTCTGGGGCATGTTTATTAAGAATGGATAGGAAGGTAGTATTAAAGTATAATACTGCATTGTCCAGAGGAAGTGTTTTAAGGGTTCCAGTTACATGAATTTAGTTCAGCTTGAAATAAATCTATGTTAAAGTGTTTGGTTGAGCGAACTTGTCTAGTGTTTGGGAGATTTGAAAATTCAATTTTGTGTCTAGTAATATAAGTCAGACAGTGGTCACTGATAGCATCTGGCAGGGTTCCTACATCATAAAATTGTTTGTCTTTGTTTATAAGTATCCAGTCAAGAATGCTGTCTTTATTATTAGGTTTATTGATTCTTGTGGTGGAGGTCATGGTTTGGGAGAAACTATAGAGGTTAATGTGAGAAGTAGGATTTTCAGCATTAATACTATTCCAGTCTATGTTGAAGTCACCAAGAATGACAGTTTCTTGGGGGTAAGTTGTGGATACCCAGTTGAGAAAGGCTTCTAAAGTGGGTATATTGTTGCCAGGAGGTATGTACATACATATTATGTAAAGTGCTTTCTTTGAGTTCAGTTGAAGTTTTGTAATAATGATTTCTGCTTTGCTATCTAGAGTTGGGTCTACAGGCAGAGTGGAGATGTTTAAATGATTCTTATAGAGGATTGCAACTCCACCACCCTTACGTTTTAAACGGTCAAGTCTAGCGATATTATAGCCGGGTGGTAAAATGGCAGTATCTTTGGTGTAAGGTTTTAGCCAGGTTTCGGTGAGGCAAAGGATATCGAAAGAGTGGGTGTCTAGGAGTGCATGAAGGTGAGATACCTTGTTATTTAAACTTTGAATATTAAGATGACCTATTCGGAGAGTGTTATTAGTTTTTGATGTAGGAGTTTGGGAAGAGGGGTTTCTTGGTCCTGGGTTGGGATGGATGTCTCCATCTTGTAAGGTGAGATAAATAAGTTTAGTTAATGAGTTGTTTATTAGGTGGATTTGGAGCTTTAATTTTTTGTCAGTAGTTGGGACATAATTTATATGGGAGAGTCTATGATATTTAGATAGATGGTATCTAGGGGTGTAAGAGATGATGGGGTATGAGTTGAGAGTAGTAGAAGGGTAAGTTAAAGTTTGTTTTTGTATGTGGGTAGGATGGATAAGAAGTTGATTTTCAAAGAAGGTAAGATGGTAGACCGAGACCAGGATAGTTAAGAGTAAGAGTGAGACTATAGGTATAGTAAAATGAGTGGTAGGCATTGTAGAGGTAAGGTAAGGAAGAGGTAAACAATAGAAAAAAGGTAAGTAGCAGGTTTTTAGGAATTAAAATATGAAGGTAGTGGAGTAGGGATAGTGTGAGATAGGATTATGGAATCCTGAGAGTAAGATGAGAGTAAGATATAGAGAGAAGTAATAGGTCGAAAATAAAAGGGGAGGGTAAAAGGTCAGGGAAGGATATAGGTTTAGAAGGGGGAGTGGTGAGGGGTGGAGTTTAGGAAAAGAGAGGGAAGAAATGAATAAAGCTGATAGGATGGTAGAGGTAGGGGGAGTGTCTAGAGAGGTATAAGTGTAGGACCCCTGGGGGTGGGTGGGAATTGGAGGTAGGGAGAGGAGCGGAGTGAGCCCGCAGGGCGAACGGAGCGGGTAGAAACAACAGGAGGAGAAAAACAATCAGAGATACAGGTAACTGTAGGTAAGAGAGGTAAGACGTGAGTAAGAGAAGTGTGGTATGGTACAGAAGCAAAGGAATGAGTGGTAGAGTAGGGAAAAAATAGTGTTTAAACACAGAGTAGAAGTAGGAGGATAAGCAGATCAAGAATAGTACAGTATAGAACAATTTGCCAGGGTAGGAAGGTGGAGAGAGGTGGTGTAGGAGGATGGAATGAGGATGAAGATAGAAAGTGGAGGAAATATATTACATATACAGAGGTAGGACAGAGTAGAGGGGTAAAGAAGGAGTAGGATAAAGGTGCCACCTAGTGGGCAAATCTAGTAAGTGTAGGAAAGTGAGTGAGAGAGCTGTTTAGAAAAGAAGTATAGATGGTGAGATGCAAGGTAAGAAGTAAGTTAGTGTAATTAACAAGGAGTATTGGCTATAGGGCAGCTTGAGGGGTAAAGGTAAGGCTGCTGTGTACTCAAGCTAGTAGCTAACTAAAGGGCCCTGATAAAAATAGTAACTAGGGGTCAATTATGCACTTGTAACTGAGTCCATAACATACTTTCTTCCTTCCTTGGAGGTAGGTGCAGTGTGAAAGAGTCAAATAGAAGAGGCCACTGGAGATTGTAGGGGTTCTTATATCTCCTGGTAGGATTTGGCTTGGACGAGTTCAGGACAAAGCAGAGCTGGGTTCTTTGGGAGAAATATATATATATATAAATATATATACACATATATGTTTACCATATGTCCAGAACATGGAGTGGAGTCATACCTCCGCACCAATAGTCTCAACCTCTTAGTGCAAGGGGATGTCATGTATGTATTGCAGGTATATATGTAAAATGTTGCTACTGTAACAGTGGTTGTCTTAACAGACATGCTGTGTGTGGGAGGTCACATCTGCTATTGAAATGTATGCCATCAGTTACTGACAGACATCCTAATGTCATCATAGTACTGTACCACTGATATCACAGTAATAATCCTGTGGACTACAGCAGAGATATGACCAATATATGTGGACAGTCTGGCACACTCTGCTTAGTTCAGAGGTATACACAGATCCCCTTAGTGCGAGACATGTGGACCATGCCTGACAATGTGGATGTTAACAGCCATATACATGGGTATATCATGTAAATACTTGACTACATATGCCCACACAGTTTATACATTCACACACTCCTGTCTGTCCAGACATATAATAACTGGTGGTGCAGAGGTCACATGGCCACATACTACCCACTAGTTAGTGGCATACATCTGTACAGCATCCCACTGCTTTTTTAGAAATACACAACAGTTATGGGGCCTGGCAGCAGTACATCTGGCAAATATCTGGACATAACATCACACTGGGTAATTTCACTAAGCTGCTAGGCATGTAACAAAGCACTGTGTAAGCTACAGGCAGTCTGTCACAACACTGGCCTACATTTCTTATGGGGGAATACACATGTACCTGCAAAATATAGTAGGCTCTAGAGGCATGTCACAGCACAGATTAACAGACACCTGTGTGAAAATGCATATCCACAACCAATGTGAACACAGCCATAGCCACATATGGTAAGCAAGCTTAATATTACACTATATGGACTGTCTAGTCAATACCATCCCCATATGTGCCACTCACACACTAACCCTACATATACTGGGCCACGACACAGTGTGATCCAATGAATGTCTGTAGTATGGGACATGTGTGTGTTTGGCCCTACAAACATGTGAGCCGATAGGGTACCACACACTGGAGCAGCATGTAACATAGATAGAACAGAACCAAGAACAATGACATCTACCACAGTCTGTACACAGGCCAAGGTATGTATTCAGAATACACATACTGTCGACAATTACCATAAGTACACAGACATCACTACTGTGCACACAACCACAGAATGCCCAGGTTATGTCCTCAAATATAAACCCTACTATACATAACATGTCTAGCAGTCTGATATCTGACTGGCTTGTTACCAGGTATGATGTCAATAAATAATGGTGTACAGAACATATGCACCTCTTACTGCATGACATATGTACAAAGGCTGACAGACTTGTGGCTGGTGGCACAAACACTGGGCCAATACTGGCATGTTGTTGTGACTTATGTCCTATGAGGGATATGAAGTCAGTAACTTTCATGGCTGTCATCATGTACTGACTGCAATCCTCAGACTATGCTTCTGCAGTTCTAAGATAAGTGATCTGTGAGTAACACAAGAAACATAAGACTCCAAACGCTGGCTAGTCTGCAGATAACCCTGCAGGTGGGAGTTTCCTCAAACACATAACACTGTCATGACAGGTATTAAATCATGTGGACCAGCCATATCCCAACAAACCCTGTTAAACCAACATTACTCCAAATGCAGAATTGCAACACTTACATTCTGTAGTCATGTCTGGAACATTCCCCTCCTGTTTGTTGGCCTGTCTCCACAGTGTATGTTGTTAGAGGTATATCCCACTACCATCTGTGATGCTGTTTGCCAAACACAGACATGAAGTCCTGCTCACAGTGAATGAAAAGGGGCAACACCCACATGATGTTCCTAGTTATAGGAGTGTGTTTCCATGCAACTGGCTATGGGAATGTTACCACAGCTGTTCCACATGCAATCAGCTAGTGGGAGACTGCAATTCGTGCAGAGGCCATCAGCTGATCATGATCATCACTTACAAATCACAAGCTGTTGCCTAAGCAAAGCAGGTGTATTTCTTCACATTCACCAGAGAGAGAGAGTGAGAGAGACAGACAGAGACAAAGTAAGACAGGGAGGGGTGGGAGAATATAACCTAAGCATGCTAGAGTCACACACTTACCGGTACGGGGTTTCAAACCCTTGCCTGACTATGTATTGCTATCACATGTCTATTCAGTTATTGCATGCGCCACAGAGCTTACATGTTGGGGAGCTGTCCAAAGGTATATTCAATGGTGAGTGACATCAGCAACAGTGATAAAGAAGGGATAAGGTAGGTGTAGTACACGTGCCTGTCCACATGAACAGATGTCAAGGTTGACACAGCCACACTCTCTCAAGCACTCATACACATTATCACAGTTGGTAGGGTCAGGATTAGGCTTCCTAACTAGCTAGTTTGCCACAATGCAGTAATACACAGGTATCCCATGCACAACAGGGGTTATCAGGATAATATATGGGCAAAGGGTATGTCAAGGTGTCTGACATCTGAAGGCATAGTTCACTAAGCCAATGGGAGGAGCAGTGAGTGTGAATGGAATCCAAATCATTATACTCCACACACACAGACACAGGTTTGCCAGTACTGACATGCATGGGTGCATTGCTTTACAGGTGTGTAGTGGTTGACTGTGCCAGAAAGCTGTACAAGGCCATGTAAAGGATATATCTTGGCAACAGGCCACATGACAATGGTCAGCAGTGTGGCTCAGGGGTGTAGTGTCTGGATTGGCCCACACAGGTGGGTATTGTATTCAACATCCAGTCATCTGGTTTACTATTGTGGGTGGCCAGTGCTGTGCAATGCTTGCCATGTATGTGTTCTATATTCCATGACATGGATGGTGTTTGGGATGTGCACACATCCCACATGCATGTTCTGTGACATGTGGAAGTGTACCTGAGGTGTCTGGGGCATGTTGTGTAGACAGATTGTAATCATCAGATGTGCCATTCCTGACCTAATGTGGTGAGAACTGGGAATGGTCACCAGGTTGATCCTGCACCTACATTGACAGCATGATATGATACAGGTATTCCCTGGTGTCAGTGGCATCTGTCCATACAGGGCATGTGTATAAGGCATGGTATGTTCATTGTGGGTTACATTTTCTGGCTCTACAGGTGTTGCAGGCGTCCAGTGGGGAACATAGTGAAGAAGCACTGTATGCGATGATTTGCCTATTGCAGAGATGGGACAGGGTGCCCTGTCCTCTGTAGTCCACTGTAATCACACAGCGGTTACTCTCTGTGAGCAATATGCAGGGAACTACCAACATAGTGTTTGTTGCCTAGCCGAGTGTGTTTGTGTATGAGACATGGGTGGAGAGTATTCTCTGGGTAATACAAGGGTTGCCTATATTGTTCGTCAAGCCATGATGTCACATGTAGGGATATGGATTGTCTACCACAGCCTCTATGCTGTTTGACATCTGTTATCCTTGTAAGGCAGACATTGTGACATATAATAGGCCCACCATATAAGAAATTTGCAAAACCTGCTTCACAATGATTCCTGTTGTTACACATTTACAGCTACCTCCACAGAGGATACATATGACAAACACACACACACACACACACACACACACACACACACACACACACACACACACACACACACACACACATACACACACAGAAAGTTTCACAGTTACCATGTGTAGGATTAGAACTCCTACCTAACTAGTACATCACGCTACAGCATTACACAGTTATAGCATGTGCCATGGAGATTACTGGACTATTCCTTCCCCAAAGGTGTATTTCAAAGTAAATGATATCAGCAGGCTTGCCAAAGTAGGGCAATGGAAGTTGTAGTGACTGTGAATGGCCTCAAACGCATTGATCCCTATAAAGACAAACATTTACACTTGCCATGTCTGGGATTAGAACTCCTACCTAACTAATACATCACACGACAGCATTATGCAGTTATAACATGTGCCACGGAGCTTCTTGGGCTAGTCCTTCCCCAAAGGTGTATTTCAAAGTGAATGACATCAGCAGGCTTCCCAAAGTAGGGCACTGGAAATGGTAGTGACTGTGAATGGCCTCAAAAGCATTGATTCCTACACAGACAAACACATACACAAACATTTACACTTGCCATGTCTGAGATTGGAACTCCTACCTAACTAGTACATCACACTACAGCATTACACGGTTATAGCATGTGTCACAGAGCTTACTGGGCTAGTTTTTCCTCAAAAGTGTATTTCAAAGTGAATGACATCAGCAACCTTGCCAAGGGTGGGCAATGGAAAGTGTAGTTCATAGGTTCATTGGTTCATAGGTTGATACTTGGCTACTGGCCCTAGGGCCTATACATGCCTAGGCATAACAATTCCCTGGCTATGTCTCCCCACAATATTTACTTCCCTGGACCCCTGTCTAGCAGAGCTGCTGACATGATCCCCAGGGTCAATTTCCTACCTCCCATCCAATCATCCAGGTTACTTTTGAAGAGGGCCAAACAGGCACTCTGATTGACATGTATGAGCCATCTGGGGAGTCTCTGGGTCAGGAACACATCCCTCCAACATGTATTGTTCATTGTGATGATAAGATTTGGATCCCTGGAACATGTGGCTGTGAGGGATTAGAATTATTTAATTGTAGCATGTCCAACAACTGTGGGTTTGACATGACATCAGCTCTGACATCACAATATGTGACAAGAGTATAGCCGGATGATTTTCAGACAGTCAGCATAGGGCATCTGGTTTAGGCCTGTGATTCTTTAGTGAGGTATGTCTGCAGCCTTTCTAGTTGTTGCAGATGTCTTGTGAGGTACATACATAATGGGCCATTGTAGTCTGTACTGGGACTACTGAGAGATGACTACAGTGGGACAATGGCCTCCTTTTTCCTGGATGTAAAGCCCTTAGTGGTGAGGTGTGCCACATAGGTGGATTTCCTGACTGTTCTGGCAATGTGGTTATCAAAGGGGAGACCACTGTCCACCTGTGTCCCTAAGGCTGTTATCACACTTTAGGTATTTAGTGTACTGCCACCTATGTGGTACTTCACAGGTACATGCCCCTTCCCAAATGGGATAACTATAAATTTCTTGGCATTGATCTTGAGGCCATGGCTCAGGCACCAAGCATGTCTTTCTGTAAGGCTCTTCTGTAGAATATTCACATCATGTGGGCATTCAATATTGGCTCCCAGTGTGCAGTCATCTGCAACCTTTGTTTGCCAGAGTCCCTTACTGTTGGACTGTACTTCAGAGCAGTAGATGCTAAACAAGGGCAGTGCCAGGACTGAATGCTAAGTTACTCCAACTGTCACTTTTCTGGGGCTGGGATCTGTGTCACCTACATTTACAGTGTGGGTTCTGTCAGTACAGCAGTTGGCAGCCCATTGGGTGACATAGGGATTAATGGCCAGCTTGATACATTTATCTATGATTCCAGACTGGGGGATGGTGTCAAAGGCCTTGGCATGGTCCAGATAGGTTGTGTGAGCCACCTTATCCTCGTCCACAGCTCTGGAGATGGATTCACAGTTGTCAAACAGGTTGAGGTGACATGATCGGCCCTTCACAAACCCAACTTGGTCGGGTTCCAGTGTTTGGAGGTTACCAATGTCTTTGTTTTAATTTCCATGATAATACATTCCATGGCCTTGCAGATCAGGCACATCATACTGCTGGGCTGTAGTTCCCAGGATCCAAGGTGGATCCCCCTTGTGGACTGGGATAACTGTAGCTGTGTGCCACACAGTGGGCATGAAGCCTGAGGTGTGGCTATAATTAGACATGACACATAGGTGAGGTGCCAGTTCATTTTGTACCTCATGTAGTACACAGCCTGGCATGTTGACTGATCCCATGGCTGCTGTTGTCTTAGCTCTGGAGAGTGTGGTTTTTACCTATGTGGCTGTTATTACTGGAATCTGGAAATCCTTCTGTGTTGAGATGGGCACTTTGCGCGATGGAAGGGGGGTGCAGTTGGCACTGAATCGATCTGCCAAGATATTGGCAATAGCCTTGGGAGCAGTATATTTAATACCATCCTGTTGTAGCTCAGAGCAGATCTGAGCATTGCCATTTAGATTCCTGACAGAGCTATGGAAAGGCTTGCAGTTGTCTTTGGCATTTTGGCTATATTATGTTCGTTAGTGAGGCTGGTAAGGGAGTATTTTGCATCCTGGAAATTCCCTGTTTCTGCAACAATTTCCTCCTTTTGTTGTACAGAATCTTTATGGCAGGGGGCCACCACATTGGCTTCCTTTTCTTGGTGGGGAGCATCTTGGTTCTATATTGGATGGCACGATTCATGCACAAATGGATGTGCTCGTATAGTACCTTCATGTATGATTCAGCAGTCATCCTTTTGGTTCCCATTTGCATGGGTGTCATGACATTAGTCATGTCTGACATGTGTAGCATAACGTTGGTTTTGGAGATGTGTGTTATGGAGGCTTCCTTACTGGGGTATGGGGGTGGGATGTTGATGTTAAGGGTGATTAGATCATGGGCAGACCTGACCACCAATGGGGTGACCATAGGTGTGGAGCATTGATTTCCCATGTTAGTAATGACCAGGTCTAGGATATTTGCGCCCCTGGTTGGACTATGGGTTACTTGATTCAGGTCCTTAGGAATTATGACTTCCAAGAACCGTTGGGCACACGTGTTGGTACACAAGTATTTTTCCCAGTTAATGGGAGGGTAATGTAAGTCACCCAGTATTAGAGTGTTTGGTTGTATCATAATATTTCCCAGTTTGTTTTAAAATCTGTGGTAGGAATCATGGGGCATGGTGGGGGATCTGTAGCAAGCTATACAATTTGGATTGCAGTCTGACCTGGTGTTAGTTGCATTGGGGGTATTTCAGACACATTCTGTTGGGCAAGTAGCCTGGTGATGTGAATATTCATGGTGATTATGGCTACTCCTCCACCTTTATTGTTTTGGTCCTGGTTTGGTGGACAACAGATGTGGTGAGAGCTGTACCTGGTATTGCAGGGATGCTCTCTGGAGCCTTGGATCAGGTCTGTGTTACTGCACAGATATCAAGGTTCTCCATTTTTAGGTGTGCCTATTGACTATGAATGGCCACAAAAACATTGATCTCTACACACGCACACAACATTTCACAGTTGCCATGTCTGGGAATAGAACTCCTACCTAACTAGCACATCACACAGTTATAGGACGTGCCACAGAGATTACTGGGCTACTTTTTCCCCAAAGGTGTATTTCAAAGTAAATGACATCAGCAGCCCTACCAAAGTAGGGCATTTTTAATTGTAGTGAGTGTGAATGGCCTCAAAAGCATCGATCTCTACACAGATAAACACACACACTTGCCAAAAACTCCTACCTAACTAGTACATCACACTACAGCATTACACAGTTACAGAACATGCCACGGAGATTACTGGGGTACATCTTCCCCAAAAGTGTATTTCAAAGTGAATGACATCAGCAGCCCTGCCAAAGTAGGGCATTTTAAATTTCAGTTGGTGTGAATGGCCTCAAAAGCATTGATCCCTACAGAGACAAACACACACTGTTGCCATGTCTGGGCTTAGAACACCTACCTAACTAATACATCCCACCATAGCATTACACAGTTATAGTACACACACCACGGAGCTTATAAGTCTACTCCTTCCACAAAGGTGTATTTCAAGGTGAAGACATTAGCAGGCTTGCCATAGTTGGGCAATGGGGAGTGCAGTGTGTGTGTGCATGGGCCATAACCCATTCATCTAGAAGAAGACACACAACACTCAGGCACACACAGGTTTATATTCCACAGGTACGTGTATACAACTGCTAGATGACTATTGACTTGTACAGTTATGTTACACAGTTAGCACAAACACCACATACACTGTAGTGCTGTGGGATACCAGAGGCAAATGTCTATGGTGATTGACATTTGCACATCAAATGGTTTTAGCCAATTGGATGTGTGTTGGGTGGGACAGGCCTCATGATGGGAGGGTCTTTATCACTCTTTTTCCACACATCTATGTGTGTGTAATTTTGGCCTATTATAGTGTGTTGTCCTTGGATATATGTATGTATTCCTATCTAATGTGTGTGCAAAGCATAACTGGTGTGTACTGAGGAGTGTGTGCACAAACATCTGTGACTGTCAGATATGTATAGTCCACTGTTGTTGCCAGACATGGGCTTCATTTCTGTTAAGTGTGGGAGCATGCCCAGTATGACCTTCTGTATTAACTGTGTGAATCCATTCCAGGTAGGTTGTACTGCAGTGCAGGCTTTTGTGTTCTACACCTACAGCTAGCGACCTGTTTCTATGGGATATCTGTAGATCAGTTGACAATATGGGGTCAAAATGGACAAAGGATAGTGGGTTACTGTGGGTAATTGTATCTGTGCTGCTTCTGCTATGTGGTCTTGTTAGCAAAGATATTCAGACATATGTACTGTTTTACACTGTGATGTTTTATGCCATCAAGTACTGTCAGATATACACATTTGCTTGCAGTGATGTCTTGGGGAACACAGGGTGAATGCAGCTGTGTCCAGTATTGTGGTCTGTAGCCTACATATTCTTGCACAATCATGTCATTCTGGAGGTGAAGCTGCAGACCCTTGCTGCTTGGTCTGTGTAAATGGTTCAGCACCTTGATACAGTGTTGGTTGAGGGTCCCATACTTGTACATCCATCAACATGACAGTATGGCCATATCCTGCTGTGGCCATACCTCTCAGCTGTACAAATTCATACAGGTTACCCAGAGGCAGGGGTCATAATTCTGGACATTACCCCTTCACATTGTGGTTTACGAGCAGGTTTGTAGCCAAACATTCCTGTGTTTGCAGGCAGGGATAGTATGTGCACATGGTTGCTATGGATGTCACACGCTCCATGCCACCCATGCTCCTACCCCCTCTATCATTCTATCCTCTTCCAAACATTATGAAAACATTATCTGATAAGTTCCCTAGAGTTATCATCTTATCCCAGCAGTAATTCAGTTTTGGTCCACAGTTCATGCAGTAGATCATGGTGGACATGTTACTGGGATTTGTCCACATAGCCTTGTATTTGGGTTCTGTGGACTGTGTTATGGTGTTATTTGGGAGTCCATGATATAACATACATTGGCAGTAAGGGTGAGACACAGGACTTTGGCAGGGGACTGTAGTCCATTTGGTAGTAATGCAGGCCAGCTGTAGCAGGCCGTTGAATTGTGTCACTCCTACAGTCCCAGACTGCAATACACTATATTCCCCTGGGGTAACAGGGTAGGTGTGCAAGGTCTTAATGCCAATACTTTCTGTCATTATTGATCCAGTGGTGTGGATTCTGGCAGGGTGCTGCTTACAGCTAGGGACACACCTGCATGGGACACCTGTTCTGCATGCTGCATTCTTTGGCTATTGCCATACAGAGGTGGGGGTCATATTGTACTCATTCCCAAAAGCAGGGATAAGACCAGAGAGGTAACTGTGGGTGATGGTGGGGTGAGCTGGGTGCATGTGTGCTACGGACACTACTTGCATCTGACTCACAGATATGCATGGGGCATTCCACTTCTGCTGGCTTGTGCAGGGACATCAGCTGTTTTTCAATTCATACTTGTGACCTTTGTCGTATGCCAGTGTTTGGCCAGACAACATTGGTATTCCCTACTACAAGCCTAACTAATGTGCTGCTAACCTGTATGTACAATTCCAAAGATGTGTCTATTTGACAGTTACATATTATACACTGTCTGTCTAGGGTAACTCCCCCTCTGTATTGTTTGTATGTCAGGGGCCCACATTCATGACATGTCCATCTTTCAGATGGTTTCACATATTACTTCCAAACATTTACTATGGTTTACTGCTGCAATGTGTTTTGCTGGGATGCATTCTTTTTGGCACTGCAGTTGTGAGAACTTGGCCCTGTCATTGGCAGTACTGGCAATGGCCACCAGGAAAAACCTCACCATGCCTCCATACTGACCACTCTCACACCATATACAATACACATCAACCTAACACACGCAGCCTGGCATATTGTACACATGCTACAATCTATCCTGCTACCTTGGCCAGCTCAGGTAATCTGTGCTCCACTGTTATTATACCTACACATACATGTTGCTACATTTCTACATAGGATTGCAGGGGGCACATCAGACACTTGCACACATTTGCTATGACTGTACTGGTATTTCAGGTACTCCATTTCATTCTGCATTCTGACCTATCATGCTGACTAGAGGCATATCAGTGTACTACAGGTCTTAGGTTAGATTGACCTACATTTCAGTTTCAGACTTCTTACCCTTCAGAGCTAACATCCCACTGCTTGACCTGTTGTAGTCTGTCTGTGAACATCTGGAGGGGGGATGTTCTCCATAGCCATCAATCAGAGGCCTTTGTTTGTGTTTGTCTATGCCTGTCCTGCTGGCTGAGACTTTTGTTGGGTATGTGAGCCTCCCTGACTGGCAAGTGTGTGTCCTATGGACACACACGTGGCCCACCACATTTCCCACAGTGAGTTTTCTCACCTTGTCTAGTACTGGCTACAATGGTGACACCAGTATTTGTTACAGATCTCATGCTGCCACTATAGGTGTCTACTATCTGCTGGCATCTCATTCAGCCACCTGATTCCCTTGCATGCTCACATCTATACAATAGATACAAGTAACAAAATATATTACTCCATTCAACAATTGATAGAGAGAGTGACTTACCTTGTGGCTGTGCCAGTATTGAGGATGGTGCTGGAGGGCTGACTATGTCAGATGTACAAAGTACAGTCCTTATACATGGTTAAGCACAGGTAGTGTCATGTTTGGCATCACTTTTACTGTATCTGTGAGTCAGAGAGAGGTGTCATTCCCTGGGTTCCTACCATGTCAGTGTATGTGCTATGTGTTGCCTCTTTGCCACATCCTGGGCATACTGGGCATGCCTCTTTTTGCCAACTGGGGCAGGCTTAGGTTGTTCCTCATCCGAGTCACTCTGTGCCTGTACAGGCTTTAGCAATGGTGGGAGGCTGTGTGGCCCTACCCATGCTGTTCCTGCTGCAGCTGTTTCTCAGGGTCATATTGTGTAGCATGGCACATACGATGACAAATTTGGTACATGTAGCTGGTGAGTACTGCAAGGATCCACTGGATGTGTCCAGGCACCGGAACCGTGGCTTCAGCATCCCAAACACATGCTCTAGTATGACTCTGGTCTGTGCATGTGCCTCATTATGGAGTTCTTGTTCAGGTGTGTGTGCATTTCTGGTGGGTGTCATCAGCCATGGCTCCAGTGCTTAACCAACATCCCCCACTAGGTGGCCATAAGGGATGTCCCCACTGGCAAATCTCTGGTACAGCTGCGTCATATGCCAGATGTGGGAGTCGTGATAGCTTCCAGGGCAGCCAACACACATTTATTATAATGCCCTGGGCATCGCACACAACCTGGCAGTTGATGGAGGGGAAGCCTTTGTGGTTGATGTAGACGCTACCTCGCTCATCAGGTGGTGCTTTGATGCATATGTGCATGCAGTCTATAGCACTCACTACCTCAGGGTATTCTGCCATTTGGTGGAAGAGACGCATATTGCTGGTCAACACCTCACGGCTGTTGTGGAAATCTACGTGCTCACTGGCATATGTTGACATGGCATCCAGGAACTGGTGGAGTTCCCTGAATGCTGATGCATGTGAGATCCCCATGATATTCCCAGTTGGCCTTTGGAAGGTACTTGTGGCTAGTATTCTTAGGCCTACACATAACTTGGTATCCACTGGGATGGGTTCCCCTCTGTTGGTTCTGTGTGTGAGGTGTGGCTGGTACAGCTCAACAATTTGCTGTAGGAGGTCCCTGTCCACCCTGTAGCACTCCATTATCTCCAGCTAATGTAGCCTCTGGTAGATTACCCTGGGTCTGTACACTGTTCTCCTTCTCATCACTGTGGGTTGGTCATCAGCATTCTCATTCTCACCACCCTCAGCCTCTTCCACATGTTGATTTATGATAGCTGCTGCAGGCCCTATCATTTTGTTGCTTTTGTTTGGTAACATTTCCCTGCTTGTGTACACCGGTGGTGTAGAGTTTGTGGGAAAAAACAGAGGGAAAGGTGTTTGCATAGTTTATAGTGGTGTGCTGGGCTGGGCTTCTGCCTGTGCAATTAGCAGATTCTAATACATTTCACCTGACAGCTATGCTAGCTCTCCTTGATTACCTTCCTACTGCTTTTTTCTCTTCCCATTGCTTTCATGTTTAAGCCAAGGGGTGCGCCGTGCAAACACACTGCTCAGATGTGCATGGAGCTACTATTTCCTGGTTTACTTTTTTTTTGTTTAAAACATGGTGCACGGCACGCACACCTGCTTAGGCAATGTAAAGTGTGTTTGGCAGCTTCAGACACACACCCTTGCTTAGCTCTGCTAAGCTAAGGGCAAACCTGAGCCACAGGGCTCCAATAAGCTTACAGTATGCCTGACACATCCCTCTATGATGTCAGCTATCTCTTAGGTTGCACCATGGTCTTTCTTCACTGACACAGTTAGGTGCAGGCTAGCCATGAGGGGGGCTCTGGGATTTAGTATCATTCCCCTCATTTGCATAGGATTGCCTGCTAATGCCTATTTACAAGCCTGACACTGAGCCTTCCCCCTTAGCAACCACTATTCACTGGCCATGTTGTTTTCAGCCTGCCATTGAGTATTATGGCAAAATTGTGATTTTGGATAGAATGCTTATTTCAAGTTTTTTTTGTTGTTTGTTTTCAGCCTGATCCCACTTGTGCGCCACTGCCCTACACTTAAACAGCTGAAAAAAGCAAAAAAAAAAAAAAAAAGCTATTTTTTTTTTATTTTTGCAACTGTTTTACATGCCATTGGCCATATATTTGGCCATTGGCATGCTTTCCACTTTATATACACCCTTTATTTGGAGCTATCATGGCTCCATTTTGTAGTTTGCAGAAATGGACTCGGTTACTAACCAATTACATTTCTGCAGACTACACTAGTCTTGCATGGCTGGCTGCCAGCATCCTGGACTTCAAATTCACCTCATTTGCATGGTTTTCACCTGCAAATGGGATAATTTGCATACAGGAGCTGTGTCCGTGCAAGAATAATGCAGGAGTGCTTGTGGACATCCCGGGAGCTTATTCCTGGATTGCACAGCAGCCATATTGCCACCAGCAGCTCCTGCACTATTCCTGCATGTTGTCCAGAGCTTGCTGAATCCTGGCGTAAATGTTGGTTATTTATAATAGTTTATATGTTACAATATGGAGAAAAGACAGAAAATCTGTTTTTTTGTAAAGTATAAACTCATTTGCCATTTTCAAGCCCCCCCACACACACACACACAGGAGAGAACTGCAAAAAGAGAGACAATTGGCAACCCTATCAACTAGGTACACTGACAATGTTCATAAAAAGGTCCTTTATGCTTTTTTGTGACATCTTCCCAGAGGAAGATACATATCTGGTGCATGCAGATCCATGGTAAGAGATTCCCACTGACTTTGAGTCAGACCTTACATTATTAGAGAGCATCAGCATTTTATAGTCCACAAAGAAAATGTGACCATTAATGGCAACAATAATTATACAGCTGAATTTACTTTAACGTACATTTACTATCTGCTCTTGCATTAAAACATTAAGAAAAGGACGTCATAAGTACTTAACTGTGTTTAAATGCACACACACACACTCACACACACACACACACACACACACACACACACACACACACACACACACACATATAGATACACATATATATATATATATATATATATATATATATATATATATATATATATATCTTACTACATTCACACATATGTGATCGTGGGTATCGAGAAATTACCCTTTTACCCACTGTAGTGTGATCTTGGAGTTGGAATATATAATTTGCAGGGGAGTATGGGGGCACAACCCCCCACATGGGGGTGCAGAGGGTCTTGCCTCCTGCAAAAATGTTGCATTACATGATTTGCAGTAGTGAACTGCAAAAATAATGTCAAAAATGCAAATGCATCCATTTCACTACCTGCACTTCGACATACTGCCATAATTATTATGTATAACATCACACATGTGAATTGTACAGGAAAACATATTTTATTATGACTTTTGATCTTTTCATAGTAAATATATATATATATATATATATATATATATATATATATATATATATATATATATATATATATATATATATATATACTGTTTCTCATCTGTCCTGAAATTGTTTTTTCCCCTCCTCCCACCCTATTCTTGTGGTGTTGTTATAGTTGGTGGCTTTGCAATTGCCTGCCCCTACTGTATATTTGATCTGGGGCACCCCTCTCAGTCTGGTGTTCACTCTACTTAATACAGAGAGAACATCTCAGAAGGCCAATCCACTTAGGTTCTTAACCTTGAATTTTTCTTCTGCTCCTTCTTCCTCTCTCCTTGCACTTTACTAAAAAATAAATAAATAAATAAAAAATTGCACTTTATTTTGCTTTTGCCTCTTCTTAGAAATATTCAATTGTATTTATTCTGCTCCATTTATTACTGCTTGGTAGTAGCCTTATTAAATTGTAACTGTTACTCTAAGCCTTTTGATTTAAGCACTTGGGCTCCAGACCAGTTGTTTTACATTAAGAAGGTTTGTGGTCTGTACTGTTGTGGCAGGACAGGTATCTTACATCCTTCTAAGTTGGGAATTGCTGATTGAAGGCTCAGTGTCTGTTATTCTAAAAGTGTATTAATTCTGGTTAAAGCACTTGGGCTTCAGGCCAGTTATTTTTCATTAAGAAGGTTTGTGGGCTGCACTCTTGTGGGAGGAGAGGCTAGTTTCTGCCCTTTTGAGATGGGAATTTTTGGTTAAAGGCTTACTGTGCCTGCTTATTTGAGCTGTTTCTTTCTGAAAATGGTGTGCCTTGGTTGCTGTAGCATAGACTAGATTCAGGCATCCTGAATCTAGTTTTGTTTGTATAACTTGAGTACTAATCCAGGACATCTCTTTTGGAGAAGGTTCCCATGCACCCTAGTGACAGGAGTGTGCAATTAGAATTTGTCTGATTGAAGACTGCTGGAATAGGGCTCAGTTTTGAGCTTTTTCACTGCTTAATTGGGTAATTTGTTTAAATCAGTTTGCTCATTTTCTATTGTTGTATAAAAAATGCACTTTATTCATCTGCTTTTGCTGCTATTTCTTAAAAGTACTTAATTGCATTTATTCTGCTGCATTTATTACTGCTTGTTAGTAGTCTGATTAAATTGTAACTGTAATTCTAAGCCTTTAGTTGAAGCACTTGGGCTTCCGACCAGTTGTTTTACATTAAGAAGGTTTGTGGTCTGCACTGTTGTGGCAGGACAGGTAGCTTACATCCTTCTAAGTTGGGAGTTGCTGATTGAAGGCTTAGTGTCTGTTATTCTAAAAGTGTATTAGTTCTGGTTTAAGCACTTGGGCTTTGGGCCAGTTATTTGACATTAAGAAGGTGTGTTCTGCACTCTTGTCAGAGGAGTGGGTAGATTCCGCCCTTCTGAGCTGGGAGTTTCTGGTTAAAGGCTTATTGTGCCTGTTTATTTTAACTGTTTCTTTCTGAAATTGGTACACCTTGTTTGCTGTAGCAGACTAAATTCAGACCGGCTGAATATAGTTTTGTTTGTATGACTCGAGCACTAATCCAGTAGCAGGAGTGTGCAGTTAGAACTTGTCTAATCAAAGACTGCTGGAACAGGGTTCAGTTTTTAGCTTTTTATTAGTTAATTGGTTAATTTGTTTGAATCAGTTTGCTCATTTGCTACTGTTATATTAAAAAATACACTTTATGCATTGCTGCTTAGCTAGGCTTAGACTATTCCTGGCACCATAAAGTTTGCTCTTCAAATTATCCCTTAGAATTAGTCAGTTTTATATTTTTAGCATTAAAATCTGTTTCTTTGAGCTCAGCACTTGTACAGAACTCATTGTAAGCACTAATTAAGCTACAAATTACTATAGCACTCAACTTTCCTCACTTGTCTAGAGGAAATCAGTTTTTAGTACTTATTAAATAAGCACCTATCCAGGCATGTCTAAAGGTTAGCTCCCGGTGTGTTCTCCTGTCTACCTGATGAATCTGGGCATCTTGGGGCAATGCAGCAATTGCCTCATGTACTCAGACAACCCTCTCCTCCTACCACCCAACATTACAACCTGTGAGAGATGCACTTATATAGCCAAACTGGAAGCAAAGCTCTCTTCACCCAAGACTAAACTAGACAGTCAAGAAGAGAAGGTAAACACTTGTACCACACCTCAAAACCTACACCACCAAAACACACACATAGAAACATGAAACACACACCTAAATTCGCCGAGTATCTCAATAAAAATCTGCTCAAGCAACAGAGACATCCAACGCAGAAATGCAAGCAACCTCTGCCCCAACACATCCCAAATGACACATAGCCCACAAACTCAGTGTGCCAATCAACCACAGCCCATAAGGCATAACAACGTACCCAACACTCTAGTCATAGGGGACTCTATAGTCAGGCACACTGATGTTCCACTCACCAGGCTAAACAAGGAGAAAATTACTGTCAGCTGCCTGTCAGGTGCCAGGATCCGCCACATAATGCACGCACTCAGGTCACTCCACAACAAGTACAAATATGACTCTGTCATTGTTCATGTTGGTGTGAATGACCTGAGACATACCTCCCTGGACTACATGAAAAGAGACATGGAGGAGCTCTCCGATCTTGTAGCCCAGGGAGGTATGACCCTAGCCCTGAGTAGCATCCTGCCATCACCCAGAATGATACCACAATACAAGGACAAAATTATTAACTTCAACAATTGGATAAGCTTCTGGTGTCATTCTAAGGGGATCCAGTATCTGTCTGCCTGGGATGACATGATCGACAGAACATGATGCTTTGTCAGAGTTGGCCTGCACCTGTTGCCCTTGGGATTCCAGATACTGGCTAAGGCTCTTGCCACCCCTATAGTGCCTTTTTTAGGCAAGGTTCAAATGACAAATTCACCACCTTAACAGGTACAAGCAAGCAAAATCTGAGGGTAATGCTACTCAATGCTAGAAGTCTAAACCTCAAAATACATTCACTCGAGGCACTCTTTAAAATGGAAAACATCGACATCTGTGCAGTGACAGAGACTTGGTTCAAGGCTCCAGAGAGCACCCCTGCATTACCAGGCCATAATTCATACCACACCTTCGGCCACCTAACCTAGACTGAAACACTAAAGGTGGAGGTGTGTCCATATTCATTAAGGATATCCACACCTCCAGGCTAGTTGCCCAGCATAATGCATCCGAGATTATCCAAGTGCAACTAACTCTGGTCAAGACTGCAATCCAAATTGTAACTTGCTACAGATCCCCCACCATGCCCCAGGATTCCCAGTCCTCATTTCTTGATACACTGAAAAATATTAGGGTACAACCCAACACCCTAATAATGGGTGATTTCAACTACCCCATCATTAACTGGGAAAACTACTCATGTACCAACTCTTTTGCTCAACGTTTTCTGAAATTCATAAATTCCAACACCTTGGATCAAATTATCTCCACCCCCAGCAGGGGCAGCAATATCCTAGACCTGGTCATTACTAACATGGGTCACTGGTCTTCCACACCAGAGGTCAATTCCTCATTGGTCAGATCCAACCACAAGCTAATCACCCTGACATCCACATCCTGCCCCCACCCCTCATTAGGGAAACCACCGTAAAAAATTTCTCCAAAGCCAACTTCACACTTTTTAAGACAGAAGTGGCAAACTTCACGACATGCATACAGACAGACAATAGAGGTACGACTGCTGAATTCTACACAAATGGTCTTTATAAGCACTTACATGAGTGTATGGATCATGCTATCCCTAAAAGAACCAATATGCTATCCTCCAAAAAAAGGAAGCCAATCTGGTGTTCCCCTGCCATAAACAAACTGTACAACAGAAGAAAGAAACTTTTGCAAAAAAGAGAAAAATCCCATGATTGGAGGAACTCTCGGGTCAGCCTCAGTAAGAAGCTGAGATCCCTCATAAAATCCTCCAAAGCTAGTTATGAAAACAAAATCACCACTGATTCTAAAGACAACCACAAAGCATTCTATAGCTATGTCAAGAATCTTAATGGCAACACTCAGATCTCCTCTGAGTTACAGCACAATGGCACTAAATATACAGAACAAACTGATATAGCCAACATCCTGGCAGATACGTTCAGTGCTAACTTTACCCCCCTTTCACCCCCTAAACAGCCCATCTCTATACTGGAAGAATGCAAAGTTCCTGTAATCAGGGCTGCACAGGTAAAAACCAGACTCTCCAAAGCCAAGAACACAGTGTCCATAGGACCTGACAACATCCCAGGCTGCATTCTACATAAACTGCAGAATGAACTGGCACCCCACCTAAGCACCATGTTCAATCATAGCCTCACCTCAGGCTTTGTGCCCACTGAATGGTGTACAGCGATGGTTGTCCCACTCAACAAAGGGGGAGCCACCATGAACCTTGGGAACAACTGCCCCGTTAGTCTAACAAGCCTGGTCTGCAAGGCCATGGAATGTATCATAATGGATCTTATGCACAAAGACATTGGTAATCTCCAAACTCTGGTCCCCACCCAGTTCGGGTTTGTAAAAGGCAGATCATGTCTCCTAAACCTGATAGACTTCTTTGAAGCAGTCAACAAAGCCGTAGATGAGGGTAAGGTGGTTCACACAGCCTATCTAGATCTTGCCAAGGCTTTTGACACCATCCTCCATTCTGGAATTATAGATAAACTCACTAAACTAGGTATAAATCCATATGCCACAAGATGGGTTGCCAACTGGCTCACTGACAGAATCCACACTGTAAAAGTAGCAAATTCCAAATCCGACTTCAGACCAGTGACAAGTGGAGTACCACAGGGTTCAGTCCTGGGTCCTCTACTGTTTGGTATCTGCTTTTCTGAAGTACAGGTTAACACAGAAGGACATTGGCTAAATAAGTTCACAGATGACTGCAAACTAGGAGCCATAATCGAAACTCCTAATGATGTGGACATCCTACAAAAGGGCCTCACGGAGACAGATGCCTGGTGTCAAAGCCATGGCCTCAAGCTCAATGCCAAAAAGTGCATTGTTATCCCCTTTGGTAAAATCTCTGACCCATGAGCTACCACAT
>NC_056737.1:1957634104-1957688435 GCF_019279795.1 Protopterus annectens
TACAGAAGGCGTGTTAGATGATAGTGCTTCACAGTCCTGCCATTGTATCTTAAAGGCATAAAAAAACAACACAATTTCCTTATGCCTAGAATGACTCATTATAAGGAGGACTTAAAATATTTTCTGGGAAGAAGGAATGAAAGCAAGAAAACAAAATCACATTACCAAGGCAGGCCCCATCATCTGCCATTTTGAGGGAAATGCATTAAAATTGTAAAATAAGCACTTGGAGTGATTTTGAGGCATTAAAATAGCTCAGAAAATAAAGATACAATGAGAAAACATGCCTTTATATTCTAAGGTGGAGTCTCCCTTTGAGTCATGCATCTATGAGCTTACTAGTTTTACTTATGCTAAAAAAAATCCAGTTATATATTTTTTTATTTTGCCATAGAAATTATAGCAGCTATGACTAAAACTTCTTTCTTAAGTTTACTAGTGTCAATACAATCATTCTTACTCATATCCATATACATTTTTCATGTTTCTGTCAGCTGAGATGAGGGAATTCTGACTCAGTGTGTTCAGTTCCAGTTCTCTGTGGTAGCATAGTATTCAAATGGCACTAAATAAAACTAATGAACCTCCATGTGATTTCACAGAAGGTGTTTCACCAGTGCATAACCAAAACAGTGTTACCAACAATACTGAGCAACATCACAACTATCAGAATCAGTGATTTCAGACAAAACCTCCCCAGGGAAGTCAGACACAGTGGCAGAACCAGAAATTGAAAGGCAACAATTGGAGGTAAATTGTGAGAACGCCTCTTTAAGTTTCAGTGGTTCTTCATGTGTTTTGAATACCAACAGTAAGGGGGATTTTACCATATACAGTCATTTTGCTTACTGGTTAAAGTCAGAGTTTGAGGATGCATTTTTGCCTCTAATGAACATGCTAATATGGCAAAACTTCTAATGGATTTTAAACTATTTATTAGAAAACTGAACTTGAGTATTTTGATACCCCTACTAATATATAAAATACTCTCAGGGTGTGTAGCACGTTCAACCCTCCAGTTCACCCTGTGATGATCCACCACTGCCAATATATGTGACATGGACATCCATCCTCTGGGTCAATAATCAAAGATCCTTAATCCTCACCACTGGCACATGTGGGGGATGTTCACTGGGAGGATAACAGTTGTACACACAGTATTTTCAGATGCATCTCTCTGCACCCAGTGCATTTCCCTTAAGAGTACACAGAGGCCACAGTCAGTCTGTGGCTGGTATCTCACTCTTTCTCCAGATCCCCATTAACACTCCCCACTGGCACAGCTATAGAGTTGTGATCTCAGCTGAGGGACCAAGCCAAGACCTCCAGCACCCTCTCTGTCCAGCCAGTGGTTTGTGTCCCTGCCCAAGTAGCTAACGCACACACACTCTTTGAGGTTTGATTTACACACACATATACACACACACACACACACACACACACACATACACACACACCTGGGAAAGGCTAGCACAGGCTTACTAGCTATGCCCCCTTCTGCTCAGACTGTAAGGTAGTTACCATTGACACCATTCACTCCTGTCAGCTACCTTAAAGCCCTTAACAAAGGGTGACCAATTTTACTGTGTAATAGCAATACTAATACAAATGATAGTTTGACCAAGAGCAAGACAGTTGAGTGGTCCAAACAGTGTCACCAAATAAATATGCAAGTACTCTCAAAAACTGAGTTTCTCTACAAAGATCAGCCAGAATGAAAGGTTTAAATATATTTAATAATAAATAATAAACAAACAAGTAAAATGCTAAGTATATGTTCACAGTGATATCAGAGATCAAAATCACAGGAACTATTTAAAACAACACTGAAGGACAGTCTTAAATAAATAAAGAAAAACTAATATCTAAACTAAACTTCACTATATTCCTGACTGTATCTAAGAGAATTACTATACCCTAAAAACATATTAATAGAGCAAGGCAGATGATGTGGTCTGTTGTTCTTCTTGTTGTCAGGTGCAAGAATATAGAATGCTCTGCCTCACTAAGAGACTTCTCAAATTAATATCTAAAGTATTACTTCTGGGATAGCTTGCAGAATGACATAATTTCTTGTCATCTGACTTCTAGTCCCCAGGTAAAACCCCCATTGCTGAAGCTCGCAGGAGTTAGCACCTACCTGTAAAAATATACATACAAGGGCTTTTGCTCAGATCTTTGGCAGGTACCGGACGTCATAAAGCAATTGCATTCCTTCATGCTTTCAGAGTAGTAATTAATTCACCCCAATGACAATACATAAAGCCTCCTAGTACAGACTTGCTGTCTCTGGCTGCATTGAAACCTGTGAAATAGCATCTTTATGGCCTAGCCTATAAAGTAATTTCATTTCAGATATTTTTCTAAAGTTTGCTGGATTGAGGTTAGCCGTCCAGTTTCCTCTGTTAAAACAGATACATTTAAACAGTTACAATAGTGCATGTACATTTCTGTTCTCTGCAGTAGGCACACTGTGGTTACATTTCAAACACAGCACTTATCTTTTCAACACATCAGTCTGTACAAAGCAGTTTGATATACACATGACATACAGTTCTAATACATTTGCAATGCCAGCATCTTGTATAAATTAGTTTGATATTCACAAATGACATATAATTATTTACAAAATTCCAGCTAGCTGTGCTGACAGTTCCTCCTTTCATCATACACCCCACGATTCAGTGTTTTGAAAATTATACATGAACTTGATTTTTCATGCACTATTGAAAAATAACAAACAAAAATCATTCTTAAATGACAACCCACTACCTGATGAGAAAAAACTTCTAAGAGAATGAAGTAACCAAAACTTAAGGATGATAAAACCAAACAAAATTGGCAGTCTGGTGGTGATGGAAGCACATGACAATAAATAAATAAAAATGCTTAATATGTTTGCTGGAGCTACTTACAATAAGGTGTCATTGAATGAAAATACAGCCTACAAAAAAGTGAGAGACACCCTAAATGGTTTATTTATACATAATCAAATTGACTTGAACAAATACATCTACTTAAACTCCATAGCACCTATTATTCCCTCAATCTCTGGCATCCCAAAAATTCATAAAAATATTGAAGAAGCACCATCGAGACTGACCATAGATGCCAGAGGTTTGATAACACACTCATGTGTTAAGTTCCTCAATGAAAAATTAAAACATTTTGTCAAACTGGAAAAACACATTTGTAAAGATTACTGGGACTTTTTATGAAAAATAAATCTTTCTGAGTTGACAGAAATTATTTACTTATAACTTAAGATGTTCAGGGCTTATATTCCTTGATCCCCTCATGAGTAAGGTATTGAGTGTTTTTTGGAATACCTAACACATAAGGGTATAAACCAGGACAATATAAATACCTATGAACCTGTAATTGATATTGTGTTAAACAATAATTTTATATTGTTTGAACATGAATGCTACCATCAATGCACAAGTGTAGCAATGGGTTCCACATGTGACAGACTTTTTGCTAATATTGTAATGACAACATGGGAATACAATGTTGTGTTCAATTCAGAGTTCATGAAAAATTGTATGCTTTATACCAATTTTTGCTTGATATTTTGATTGCATGGAATAATGATTTTGACAGTTTTAAAAGTTTTTTGATTAGATCACTGCAACCACAGATTTTTTGAAGTTTACATTTGAGGCTAGTGAATCTAGTATTTCTTATGCAGACATTCTTCTATCTAAAGACAATGATAGAGGTCAATGTTATGCTCAGATTTACTGTAAACCCACATTCTCTAACACCTATCTGCATTATTTAAATTTATACACCCCCACCCCACAAAAAACATGCTATGGTCAAGAGCCAATTTGTAAGAACAACATGAATGGTGTCAAGGTTTGACAATTTTCTAGATGAATATGAAAAAATTAAGGGCATGTTTCTAGCTAGACGTTACCCTCATGCTTTTGATACCAACTCATGTATGAAGTAAAAAAACAAAAGAGAAAGTTCTTTTTTTTTCAAGCCAGTTTTAAGTCATCATGAAACATCAGTAGGTGTGGTATAAATAGGTGAACTTATGGTCAACAACACTACCCCTTCTGGTGAATCTACCCTCCACACATCTATATATCACCCTGTACAAAATATAGATTTTACTAGCTCCTTTATCTCAAACTATAACATTGATAGTACAACCATTAGGAGCATAACTCAGAGAAGCTGGGCATGTTATTGAAAAGGTGGGGGGACACCATGTGTTATGTATAGAAGGGATTGTAACCTTAAAAATATAACTGAACACTCTAGCAAAACATCAGTATCTATCAATCATAAAATTCATTATATGTCCAAGTGTGGCTGTTGCTCCATTTGCCCCTACATTATTGTGGGGAGAACAAGTAATTATAAAGAATTTTACATTTAACATAAAAGGAGCATTTAACTGCTTAACTAGTGCGGTAGTATATGTGGTATGTTGCCATCACTGTTCTGTTTTCTACACAGGGAAAACCAAATGCAAGTTTAAAGAGAGAGTTGCTGAGCATTTACATGACATCAAAAAAGCAGAAAAATATTTAATGCCCTAGCAAAACATTCAATAGAACATGAGTTTTTAAGGTCACAGTCATGGAAAAGGTAGCACTTGGTGAATGTGGTGGCCCTTTGCAGTTTAAACTAGAATAACATGAGTTATATTGCCAACCTATGCTTATTGTAAATTCCTGGCCAAGTGTAAATGATCAGATTTCTGTCAGCTGCCTTTTAAAACTGAAAACATTGCAAAGATGACACTGCTGTCATTGTTTGCAAACAGATTTTTATTAACTTATGTATTTATTCATTCATGATCAAGTATTTTCTATCAAAATGTTTCTAACTATAGTTTTATGTGCATTCAAATTAAGTGAAAAAGAGTTTTAAATTATTTAAAATTATTTAAAACTATGTATTCAGGTATTCAGGTTCCTATTGTGTATATTTACTTTTTAACTTGGTGATTTTTATTGTCTTTGACTTAAGATTTGCACAAGGGTTTGGCTCTCAAATGATTTTAAAGTTGCCCGCATGATTTGAAAATGATAGTTATATGATATTTTAGAAGTGTATTTAAATGTTGTCAGGCCATTTTTTGTTTATCTGATAATGTTTTATTAGTGAATAAAAAAGTGCTTAACATGTTTTTGGATTGCTGGTGCTGGTTTGTTGGAATCTTTGGAGCCTTGCATGTGTGGTTTTATAAGATTTTTGTTTTTGTATTTGGTATGACTAAAACTTCTTTCTTAAGTTTACTAGTGTCCACACAATCATTCTTACTCATGTCCATATGCATTTTCCACGCATCTTCTCTAAACTGAGAGAATTCTGACTCAGTGTGTTCAGCTGCAGTTCTCTGTGGGAGCATAGTATTCAAATGGCACCAAATAAGGCTTTAGGCAATCCTCCTTGGTTAGTTTCTTAAGACATGGACAGCCTTGAGATTGTCAGCTGTGATGGCCAGTATAAACAGCTTATGTTATAGCTGCATCCATTTCAGGTCTGTCTCCAGATGTGATTATATGATTTTCCCTACTAATTCCTCAGTGGTTATGAGTGCCAGTTAACAATGCCAGGAATACAACAGTTACAGCACTATAGTGAATTTATAGCCCCAAATATAGATTGCACATGGCAGTCATGGTACGGCAAGAAACTGCAGTTTGGCAAGTCTCTTGTCAAATTGTCAGCATTCTCTTCTAATGAAAACTTAAAAAAAGACACTTGCAGTATAACATGTGAAGTACATACATGTTTATTTAAATTCCACAAACTAGAACATTATTCCTCTTGACTTTGTAGTTTTAAAAATAAAATTGGCAATACCTTCATATCAGTGTGCATTCCACACATCTCTTCCTGGGTATAGGATGCCTTTTAACCAAAAAGAAAGTCCCTAACTGCAGGCCTTTCCCAGGCCCAAGGAAAGTCCAAGGCTGCAGACCTCTCAGAGATCATAATTGTAGCTCTAAAACAGATACTCCCTCAAGCAATAATTAACAGGCTGCACCTCGATGGTTAGCCCCAAATGGGCCATATTTCAACCCATACTTCCAGTTCTTTCTTAAAGATGATCTGTTAGTGAGTAAATAACTTGTTGAATTTAGCTATCCAGGCTGCTCAGTTTTATACTCTTGAAATTAACAATTAAAACCTTGGTGAGTTGGCTAATTACTGTAAGAATAGTTTCATACACTACGCATTCCTATACTTTCTGAGAGCACATTAAAAGGCACATAGTTATTTGCCATCACCAACACATCAATATGTTACATTGCAGTGTTTTTGTAGGTCTGTCTGTGAGAGAGTGTATGTGTATGTGTATACTTTCATTTATGCCATTGTTTTCCATTTTCATATGGCATATTTCCTAAATTCATCTTTTGTCTTGGTCTGAATATTGTATGCGAATGCCAAGGTTTAATAAATGTCTTTAAAAATAGAGACATAAAATAAGGGCAAGCAGTAAGTTGTATTATGTTTGCTTAACTGAAGTCAATAATGCATGTTTACTACATTAGAAAATGGTATTGCAGTTCAATAAATTTAAAAAGGGCAATAACTGTTTCATATAGTATGCTTATTACATAATAAATACTCATCAATAGGCAAGATCCAGTGTACATTTCTCATTTATGCTTATTTCCTTGAATCTGAAATGTCTGAAAATAGTTTCATCTTGTTTTTATATACTAAGCAGGTAAAATTAAAACAAGAAAGGAACTGCAGCATAGTCCATTGCTGTACAGATATATACCATAAATATTAATGTTGCCAATAGAAAAAGCAGTTGTAAAATAATTTTGCTGAGGTAGCAAACATATTATAGCACATAACTGCAGCAGCTTACACCTCCAGTGTTCTTTCTCAGCCTTCTTAAAATGGCAAACTGAAAGATGCCTCCTTATGAAAAAAAAAACTTGATAAGGGAACTGTGTTAAAAAGCCATTAATTTGTTTCATTATAGAATTTCCTGTTGAATATTAACACCTCACCTTGTCAATGTGCTGCTTCCTTTGCAAATAAAAAAAAAAGTTGCAAAGTAATTCCTCCCCCATTACTGCTAATCACAGAAGTGCTCACTCCAGGCAACAACTAATATCCAGTCCTCCATCAGTCATTATTTTTAACTCTCCAAAACAGTAGAAGATTATATAATTTATTCAAGACCACTTCCCTTTTGTTCTCTTTTTCACGGTGTATAGAAACAATTTATGGATTACTTCTGTCTTCTGTACAGCTCAATATATATGTTTTGCCTGCTACTGCATCCTTAGAAAATATTTTTTATTACCTTACATCTGTAACATAGGTAAAGGCTATGTGATTCTTCACACTGCTGTAATCTTTCCCCATAACCTATGTCATTCCCCCCTTTTTTTTCTTAAACTGTTTTTGACCAAATCGACCCTGTTTTTTTCTCCCCAAATCTCTGATACCTGCACTGACAAAACAAGCCAGTAATGTAAATATGTAAATATGAAACTACACTACTACCCTGTAATATAATACAGGTATACTGCCTTTAATTTTCTTCTTTGATTTGTCTAACATATATATTGTGAAAACAATTTGTTTATATTCAGCACTGTATAACTTTTGTCTCTTTTTTAAGTATTATCATCTATTTGTGTAAACTGTGCTTGTAAAAGACCTACTTAGTGATTGTATAACCTCTACTGTAAACTGTTGCATTTCCTGGAGCTTTTCTCCTTGGGTCTCCACTGAAAATGGGTCCCAAGCCCAGTTGGACTAACCCGGTTAACCAATGTTAATAAATAAATAAATAAATAAAATAATTCACAGTGACAGAGGGACTAAAGACTATTAAACACATCATTTCACCTCACATTAGTGACAGTAGCAGAAGAAACATAGATGTAGCAAGGAAGAAGTTGTTCTGTCTGATTAGAAAAAACAGCTCAGATGTTGAGCAAAGTCAGTGCACACAAGTTGTGATAAACATTTGCAGCAAGCTTTGCTAAGGGTATCACTACAAAGAAAAAAAAAAACTCTTTGGGGGACAGTAGCAAACAAATCTTTTCTACTTCACTTTATTTATTTTATTTCATATTTATTTACCAGAACACTAATCACTCTTAACCATTTTCAGGTGCATGTGGAGTGAATATTTTCACAAAAGCGTAATAAAAAGGAAATCTTTACAGAACATAGATACATTAATACCTACAAAAAATCTGATAGTGGAAGAGTTTGCAAACACAATTAAGAATTAAATATTAGAGTAACTTGCCACAAGTAAAACTCGATAATGAGGTTATAAATGAAGGGTGAATTAGGTAAAAGCTTGAAAGTTGAGGCTGGGATACATTAGGTATTGTGGCTGACCAAGCACATTTGATTTCTTTATTTGGTAGTATGCATAAAATAACCTCATGTACAGCCTGTGTTGTTAAGATATTCCCTTTAAGACACATACCATAGACAATATTGGAAATTTCAAGGGATATAAGGAATTCATCCTGTAGCTTTAAGCCTATGGATGCCCTTGGAGAATCTGGTAGCATTCTATAGTAGTTAATCATCTTATAGGGTGCTATCATTTGTCTATCTTCTCTGGAGCATATAGTATTTAGAGTGGATATTGTGGCAAGTCATGCAGTCTGTTAAATGCATAATTAGCTAATGTGCTGCTGTTATTTATAATACACATAACTAAAAATCTTAACTTTAGTAGTCAAAAATATATATTCCACAAATAAATCTTAGAAGAGACAGACAAATATTTGCATTGATGGAATCGATCTTTATTATTTATTATTTGTGAAAGCTTCTTTTTTGCCTTATGATGTTTATACAGTTCTGGTATGGTTACAGTCAGGCACAAATATAATAGAAGGAATATTATGGCACAGGTGCAGAAGCAGCCTTTGGTCAACTGGTGCCCTAGGCAAAAGGGCTCCATGGTGCCCCCAACCACACCACCCGGTACCCCCATTCTGGTCTACCTACACCAAATAAACACTGAAAAAGTGCCCCTGCTAGAAAGGTGCCCTAGGCGGCCACCTAGATGGCCTATGCCTAAGGCCGGCTATGCACTGGTGACAATTATGGTACCAAGGACAAGTTAATGAGTGCAAAAGGTGCTGTTGCTTTTAACATGCCTTCTAAATCTTTACAGTCACTGCAAAGGCAGATATTACAATGAATGATCCTGCTCAGCAATGACTTGAAGCTATTTAATTGGTGTTGTAGACAGGGCAATAATATGCCCCTTGGTTCCCCCAAAAATATATTCTCAGTTGGACAAAAGATGAATAGTTAAATAAGCCTGAATTTTAGTTTTGAGGAAACCTCAGAGTAGAGTTGCTTCACTATCTGAAATGAATTTACATGTTCCAGTTCATAGTTAGTTATTAGGTATGCAGCCTAGTAGACCATTGACGATCCTGTTCCCATTTCCCAGTTACAACAGAGAACTGTCTGGTTTTGCAACTTGCTCTCTTGTAACTGGGAAATAGGAATGAGTTATACAGTAGGCAAGTGGGGGATGAGGGAATCAAACCCTGGAATATATGAAACAACTCATTAACAGTTCACAGCATTACTTCTCTGTGCTTACTACCTGGGGCGCTGGAACTGTAGGGGGAGTGGGACAAGCAATCCCCCACTTTTGCATTCTAAACAGTTCACATTGCATAAAAAAAAAAAAAAAAAAAAAAAAAAAGAGAGAGCGAAAGAGAGAGAGAGAGGGAGATGCTGAATAGCTTTTCTTTGATATGTATTCATGTCTGCATAGTTGCTTGCTTGCCCTCCTCCTGCATTGCTGATTGTGGCATTGTGTAAAAAAAAAAAAAAAGAGAGGGAGAGCCGTCTGGACTTCCGACTTCTGACAGCGGAATATAAACTTTATTGCCACATTTTTTTTGCCCTTTCCCGCATTGGTTGATGACCCTGCTCACCTGGATTTGTACTGCTCTCTGACTGACAGAAAATAAATTCTTCTATAATAAACCGCCCACCACAGCAATTGCATTGGAAAGTAAGTCATCGTAATGATGTTATTTAGTTAAATGTTAGTTCTTTGCTTTTTATTTTTTCCCATTGAATTTTTCATTGGTAAAAAATATATGGAGCATTAAAAGATATGGAAAGTTCACCTGCAGCACAGTAGGCCATTATCCCTCTGTGCAGGGTGCTGCTGTGGTTTCATTCTATTTCTTATCTTTTCTGGCTCTAGATATTTGCATAAAACACAAGAGCTTTAATTATCTCCAATAAAGCATACACTTGTAGAAAAGAATGACTTAATTTCTGAAACAAAGGTCTTGTATGCTATTATTCATATAAGGAAGGGAACTGAGTTCTGAATAACTCCTTTATTGAGATTTACGCTTTAGTACCTAAAATGAGTATCCAGGTACTCTCAAGAAGAACTAGTTAGGAAATGGAAGAACTGAAGTACTGGAATGTTGTTTTACCGGAGTGCCCACTTATCAAAGTAGCCTAAATACAACAGTTTAAAAAAGCACAGAAACTATATGCAATATACCACTGGAGTGGATAGGAAGACCGTATCATTTCAAGTAGTGCCATGATGGTCTCCTGTATATGAAGTGGTTATGAAGCAACATATTTTATTTATTCCCAGTCAGTGATCTTGTAGAAAGAAGTAACTCATATTATTGAGTAGATGTATGCAATCCCTTCCAAATAGCAACTCTCCCTTCTGTTGTTAATGAAAAGGAGTATGGATAAAATATATTACAGTACAGTATACAAATAAAAAATATTAGTTAAGTATATTTTTTTGTAAACTGTGTAGTTGATGTGTGCAAAAAAACACAGTGAAAGGCCAGGGTGTAAACTAATGTATTTAAAGAGAGAGTCTAAAGCTCATATTAAGGGTAAGGGTAAAAAGTCTATTTCTCACTGGAGAAAGTCTTTTTTGATTGCTAAACAGCATGTATTTTATGAAGGTGGGCAGTTAGGTCTTTATTCTGCAAACGGAAGAATACAGGAGCATATTCCCGATGATTTATTTTTTCCTGCATTGCCATATTCCTTTATTACTGCTCCAAAGTATTGTATTGTCATTACAAATTGACATATTTGATTGACATGATGAGACTAAATAAAAATAAACTGATTAAAGAAGAAGATCTGGTACTTCTGCTGACTTTATAAGGAAGAAAGAAGGCATGGCATCTTGCACTTTTAGTTTCATTCACAAAGAACTTCAAGCTAAAGACTGACCACGTAGTACAATCTAAACTTTATTACAAGATCTTAAAAGTTATGATAACTAGTGCTTTGGCAACTACTTCCTTGTTACAAGATGTACAAGTTAACAATATGATTGCCCAGCTTTTGTCACATTGTCTAAAAATAGAAAATGTTAGCCCTAAATTGTTATCAGTGTTGGTCTTTGTTACCTTATAAAGTAATTTTAAAGTCACTGAATTGTAATGGGGTTGAAGGCAATGAATACAGCACCTGAAAGCTTACCAAGAGCTACGTCAGCAGATATGGTCAGTGAAAGTTATCACAGCTGTAGTTGTACTTTGTCCTTTCCTGAGCCTATGCTGTCTATCAGAAATAAGATCATAGTCTTCAAGTTACTGCCTGAGCTGATATGAAACTGCTTTTTCAAGGTTTGTACAGATATGTGCATCCAGGGAAAATGCTCTTTTGGAAACAAGGAACTGCCAGACCTTCCCATCAGAAAGGAAACAGTAGCTGCTTTCCATATTTAAAGAAAGGTGGCCAATAGTAAAGAGATGTTTAGGATATAACAAAATGGATAATGATAAAGGCATTATAAGTCATATTTTGTTTTGTGATTAGGCTATCAGATGCAGGTTGACCATAATTCAGAAGAGTTCTTAACTGATATCAAACTTGTTTTAAGGTCATAATTTTAAAAGACAAGAATGGATCACAGGATCATTCTTGATGTGAGATGCAGTTTTAAGGGAAAGTCCAGGAGTACAGAAGAAACATTCAGGAGGAAGAAATAGTATAGGAGTTTCTTTATGATCTGAGAATATTTGATTGCTAGCCACCTGTATTACTTGGCTGTGATTTAGTCTGCTATGGTATAGGTCTTTCTGGGCTTATAGCATAGAACAGACATCCTAGCAGTGAATGAAGCAGTGCATCACTAATATTCTACAAGGTGAGCACAGGTTGGCCCAGGTACTTCAATATTATCTGGCCCCCTGAAATTTTATTGGGCAAAAACTGACTTTAAGCAATAATGGAGACATGGTCCTCCTTATGTTTTATGTGAAAAGTAAGAGTGAGTAGCACTGTGCTTTATATTTTCTCATATTTGATTCCTGTCACATCGTTGTTTTGGAGTATAGTCTGCATGTTTTGGTCTGTTTCAATCCAGCATTCTCAATGAAAAAGATGAATTAATCTGTGTAAGGATTTTATTATCATAATGTAGGTGATATTTTTGTTGTGGTCCGGCTGTTGGCCAGATAATTCACTAAATCATCGCTTCAATATTCTAAGTTCTAACTAGATATTTTCTTACATGTATGTGAAAAAATGAATGGTAATCTGATGCTAATATATATCTTGGGTATATGAGTGAATACATTACTGCCTTAAAAAGTTTACTGCTTATAAAACAGTCAAGTCAATATCTGTAGATAACCGATTCAGACTAGATAAGCAAGGTCATATTTCTGCCTTCTTTTTGTTGGTGCATACCCCTCGACCTCTTAACACAAAAATCCTGAGCAAAGCCTGACAGAATGGGGGTACAGAGGCCCAAAAATAGGGACATATTTTAAATATTGCTATTACAAAAACACTGGCATGACAACTAAATAAGTTGAAGCGGTAAATGTGGTTGCAATAATACATATGTACCAATTCCTCTTCAAGTCTACTCCCCTATCTTTTCTCATTCCCCAAAAATGTAAAACCACTTACACCTGGTTTTCATCTCACCACACATTCATTATTTTCAGACTTGCCATGACAATTTCTAGCACAATTGATATGTTTGGGAAAAAGTGTATGCCTCTGCAACTTTAATTTTTAAAATTATCATTAGCTCATATGTTAAAGTTTATTCTGACTAATTATGAAAGTATGAGGAATGTTTTATCTGCAGTTCCCTCCTGTAAGGAAAAATCTGCTTTGTATGATTTGCTTTTTCCAGTTTCTCAGGTCACTAATTATTTAAAGTGCACAACATGTTTAGTTCCTTAGAGCGAGTAACCCATGTGCCATTTGACTTGCTGATGTGCAGCAATTCCAATAAAGCAGGGTCATACAGCTTTAAAGGTATAATATTATATGCCCACGAGCAATGACCATATTCTCAAGGGTCCACTACGAAATCTCGAGATCCCACAATCTCGACTTTGACACCCCCGTAGCCATAATGTTGAGATTGCAGAATCTAAAAATTGTAAAACAAACAAAAAAAGATGACAACATTTAAAAACATGTTTTTGCAAGGGGGCAATCCCCCCTGCACCCCCCACACCCCCTGAAAATTAAATATACTACTCCGAGATCACACCACAGCGAAGAGAATGGTAATGTTCCTGTTCCACACTGTATAGCGATCTACATTACCATTCTCTTCATTCTACAGCAATCTTGGAATTAGTATATTTAGGTTGCATGGGGTGTGGTGGGTGCAGGAGGGCTTGCCCCCCCTCTTTTTTTTTTTTTTTTTTTTTTTCGTTTGTTTTACAATTTTGAGATTCCACAATCTTGACATTATGGCTTTGGGATTGTGAAAGTTGAGATTTAGAAGCGGACCCATTTTCAATGGTGGTATATAAATATTAGTAGCCAGTATACTAAAATCCTTTTTCATGTGCATACCTAGTTATGTATGAGTAGTTCTGTCTGGTCTTCAAAACATCTGCAAAATTACTAGCAGCTTTAACATAACTAACCAAAAGGGTGGTTACTAATCTGTAATAAACACAATTTCCCCACCAAAATGGAGTCTACTCCTCAAATAGAACTAGGTTTGCCTCAGTTTGGTCTAAGCAGAATTCCATAGTAACCCTACTAGATGACAAAGCTTTTTTTGGTGTTGGATAAGTATGGAGCACCTTATCACTTTGTAAACATGGATGAACAATAGATAACAGGTATTAGAAGAGGAACAAAACAGCAATATTGGCCGCTATAAGAAACAGCTTGCTTAATATCTCTTGACAATTTAGCTAATTTTGTGATGACAACTGGTTCCAATCTTTAAAAATATTGCATGAACTTTTCTGCCTTCCCACTTCCTAGGATGACACAAACTTTTCCCTATATGACTGATGCATTTCTGCCTCATATTTTTCTGTCATTTTGGTGTCAGTGAAGTATTGTGCAGACACTGACAAACTACTGAAGGGGTCATTGGGGAAAAATTTTCATTTTGATGTCAGTGAAGTGCTTGTGCATATTTGGTAAAAGTACTGAAGGGATTTTGGTGCTTGTGCATACTTGGACATACCACAGAAGGGATCACTTGGGGAAATGTTTAATTTTGGTGCTTCTGCATACTTGGACATACCACAGAAGGGATCTCTTGGGGAAATGTTTCATCTTGGTGCTTGTGCATACTTGGACATACCACAGAAGGGATCACTTGGGGAAAAGTTTCCTTTGTTGCTTGTGCATACTTGATGAGACTATTGAAAGAATCATTTGGGGGAAATGTTTAATTTTTTTGCTTGTGCATATGTGTTGAAACTACTGAAGGGATCACTTGGGGAAATGTTTCATTTTGGTGCTTGTGCGTACTTGGACATACCACAGAAGGGACTGCTGGGGGAAATGTTTCATTTTAGTGCTTGAGCATACTTGAAACTACTGAAGGGACTGCTCTTACATTGTTTTAACAGTATTCTAGTATTTCCTAACCTCCTGGAACTGCAAAAGATGTTCTGAGTTTGCCAAAGTTCCCCTGAGTATGTCAAAATATTTCTAAGCTTTGCAAGGTTTCCCTGTTCTCTTTAGTTGCACACTTTTTCTGTATTTTCTGGAGCCTTTCTCATGGTTACTGAATTTATTTCCAAAGATTCCTGATATTGCAGGAAAGCTGTTGTTGGAAAGAATTTATTACTGCACTTAAGCTCAAAACCAGTTTATTTTACATTACAAGGGTTCTTTTGTACTCTGGAGCTGAATTTAACACATCCAAGTTGGAAACTGCTGGTAGGGAGGTTACTGCATTTTTATCTCATTGGCCAGAGAGATTAACTGTGTAAAAGTCTATTATCCTGCTGTGATATGACGTGCATTTGCACATTGTGCAAAGCCAGTTCCCCGTGCATATATATATATATATATATATATATATGTATACAGAGAGAGAGAGAGAGAGATACAGCAGAGGCAGAAATATCAAGGAAATACTTGAATGTGACAATGAAAAGTTTAAAAAGACATACAGCTCTAGGATGAGCAAATGCGGGGCATGCAGTAGTTGTAGGTTTATTAATGATAGTCCTTATGTGACTATTGAAATATACAACAGGATATTGCAGTGTCCTGGATGCTGCAACTGCAATACAAAAGGAGTTGTATATATTGCTACATGTGTGTCATGCCCTGCGTTCTACATAGGCAAGACCATCAGGAAGTTACATGACAGAATTCTGGAGCATAATAGGGATATAAGAAAAAGAAAAGAGACCAGTGCTTTATACATGCACACTAGAGAATGCAATGAGTATAAAAAATGTATATTTTTGTGATAGACAAAACAAAAGTAGGAATGAGAGGGGGTGACCCTGAATTAGAACTTTTAAACAAAGAGTTAGAATTAAATGCAAAGAGAAGCCAAGCATTAATGACAATATATCTCTGTTGTGTGTTCTAAAACAGAGAGCAAATGATGTTTGAATTTTTTATGTGAAGTTTATACTTGATGGATATGTTTTATCTGGTTTAAAGTGTTTATGATCTACGTTTTGCAAAGATTTGTTTCATTTACCATTTTTACAGCAGGTTAAAGTTGCATTCCAGATATCTTATTTTTAACTTTTAAACCGTTTTAACATTTTTGCTATTTATTTATTTATTAGAGATTTTATTTTTCATATTACATAATTTGACATGGCAGGAAATGATGCAATGATTGACTTTAAGATCTGGTGTTATTTAACTAGAACTTAAAGATGTTTTCACTGCCTGATGATGCCTTAATATTTTATCAGGCGAAAGTGCTTAGTCCGTGAATTTTGTATGTTCATTTATTTTATGTTTTAATAGTGTGGAAACATTAAAGTGAGTGTTTTCTCTTATTTTTCTGTATATATATATATATATATATATATATATATATACAGATAAATTGATATATATATATATATATATATATATATATATATATATATATATATATATATATATAGTAGAAAATAGTAGGTGGACATAGAATAGGCTTCACTGGTGGTAGAAAACAAGTTCTGGTAATACTTTAATGTAAATATTTTATGGGCAGGTAGCAGTCTGTTGATAAGGATTCATTGTGACCCTGACTGCAGAGAATGCTATTCATTGAGGCTAACCAAATCTGTAAGGAGCAGACCGACCTTCATCTGAAAGTAAAGATGCCAAAATCAGACAGAAAGAGGAAGCAGGCCACAAAAGAGCTAGTAGGTATTGCTGCAAAGATACCCTGAAAGCTAAGCTGCTGGTTTGGTTCTAAGACGACACCCACAGCATCTCATCCCAGCAACGATCATTCTGAAAACATCACAGACACCCAAGGCCCTTCCATTACCATTGCTAACACCCAGAACATCACAGCAAAGACCAAGTCTACATGTGAAGTTGCTTCTGAAAATATTAATGTAAACACCCCTCCTTTAAGTAATAAAGCAGCAGAGGATTTTCGGGAGATGACATTAGATTTGGATTTTGCCTGCCACAATATCCCTGAAAATAGTGATGCTGCCTGCTGCACTTCTAGCACAGATTTTGATGCTTCTACCATGACTGTTAGGTACAGTCACTTTCCACAAGTGCCATCTACCTTGGAAGATGCAGAATACCAAGGTGAAATTTCTTCACTCCTGGACAAAGGTGGTGACAAAAGAAATACAAGTAAAGATCTGCTTAAAAATGATCCTACTTTAAGTACGTATCATGCAACTGAGAAAATACCACTTTCTCCATTTGAGCCAGCATGTATGACTACTGATCCTTCATGTTTTCTAGATTGCAGTTCAGTTTGTTGAAGCAATATTGATGAGATTTTCCAACCAGGAAATGTAAAAGAAACCTCTGTTAAACAAACTATTGTGACAAGTAAATCAAAAACTGAATGCAGAAGGTGTCAACCATAATGGTTTTCATCTTTCTCTTGGCTAACCTACTGCCAGTCCAAAGGATGTGCATATTGTTATTACTGCGGTGGTGTAGTGACAAGAAAACGCCTTACATCTTTTCACTGTGGTGAACCTGTATTCCGTTTGACTGGATTCAGTGACTGGAAGAAAGCAATGGAAACATTTAACAAACATCAACTGACCTCATTCCACTGTGAAGCTGTTGAAAAGTACAGTGGCTTTCAAAAACAGTAAAATGAACATTGCTGCTCAACTTAGCCAGCAACATTCCCAGGTAAATCTGAAGACCCATACACTGTTCAAAAAGCAGGTGACAACAATATTTTTTTTATTAAGACAAGGGCTAGCTATTACTGGAAAAGAAGAAAAGGAAAGCAATTTGAGACAGTTGATGCTGACAACAGCAAAAGATGTACCAGAGCTGATGAAGTGTGTGCAGGAGGGACAATATCAGAGTTCTGATATTGTGAATTAAATCATGGAAATTATGGCTTATCTGCATCTACAGAATTTATTACATGAAATAAAGTACAAATCTAAGCTTTATTCCATAATAGCAGATGAATCTCAGGACATAAGTCAGCATGAACAGATGACTGTATGTGTCCAATGGGTGTCACTTCCAGAGCTCACTATACAGGAAGATTTTATTGGAATGTATAAAATGGAAAAGACAAATGTAGAATCCATCACAAATTCACTGAAAGATGTTTTATTAAGGTGTAATTTGTCACTGGAAAACTTAAGAGGACAAGCATATGATGGAGCAGCAAACATGATAGGATGCATTTCTGGAACTGCTGTCAGAACTAGAAAGGACAGTCCACTTGCTCTAAATGTCCACCGTGTCAATCATTGTTTAGACTCGGTGTTGCAAAACTGTGCAAAAACTAGCATTGCTATTGATGATGCCTTTTCTTTTGTTCAAGATGCTACTGTACTCATTCATGCATCACCTTGGAGAATAGCTCATTTTGAAAGAATAGTACCAGGAGATGATCCATATAGTATGACAGGACTGCATTCACTTTGTCCAGCAAGATGGACAGCTAGAGCAAAGAGCACCAAGGGTATTTTAGCCAACTATAAAAGACTCCATAGACCTTCAACATGATAAGACTTCTGGTGTACGAAGTAAATCTAAAGGGTTGTTAATGATGATGACCAAGTTTATAACATACTTTGGACTTATTGTTTCCTAGAACATATTTAGTGTATCGGAACAAGTAACAAGTATGTTACAAGCAAAAACAATGACTGCACAAACTACAATGATTAGTATAAATAACCTCAAGTTAAACTTGCAATGACAGCGTAATAACTTTGATGAAGTGTCTGACACCATCAAGGACAGAGCTTAGCAAATACAGATTGTTAAAGAGCCAAAATTTCCTAGAAAGCACACAGTCCCAGCAAGGTTACAAGATGGTACTGCACCTCATCACCTCCATGATTCTGGTAAAGACTGTTACTGTCAAATGTACTTTGAGTGTAGCGATGCATACCTTTCTGAACTCAACCGTCATTTTGATCAGGAAACATATACCTTACTGTCTTCCATGGAGAATATGCTGCTTCAAGCAGCCAATAGCACTTCATTTGCTATTCCACCTCAAGTTGAGAGAATGTATATGGAGGTAAAGACATAAACATTGATAGTTTGACTGCACAGCTGCAGCTGCTCCTAGGACTTGTATAGCAGGTGTTCCTAGAGGTGACAACTGTACACTATATTGACACCTATAATTGATGCTTTGGTGGACAAGGACTGCCAACAGCAAATGCTGTACACTGAGGTAGTAAATCTACTGCAAATTTACTACTTGTAGCTTATTCCATGGTGGTGCAGTGGTAGTGTTGTTGCCTCACAGCAAAAGGTTCTCCCGTTCAATTCTCAGCTTGGGTTGGGAGTGCCTTCTGTGGGGTGTCTGCATGTCCTCCCTGTGGTTGAGTGGGCATTCAAAAGACATGTGTTGAATCGGCGTGCCTTCATTGAAGGTTGGGCATTGGGCTGGCAACTCGATACCATAAAAACCAACTGCCAAACATTAGCGGACCGAAGTTCCGCTGTGGCGACCCCTAACCGGGAAAAGCTGAAAGACAAACAACAACAACCAATGAGTACACCATCTGGGTGAAGGACGTTTTCTACTCAATGCAGAATAAAATCATATTTAAGATCTACTATGACAGAGGAAAGGTACAGTTATCTAATACTTCTGCACATCCATAAAGAAAGGACCAACAAGCTGAAGTGTACAGAAATGCTGAAGGAGTCTGTCCAGCAAAATGAAAGGAGGCTTCACTTTTTGGGAAGTTGTAACGTAACCTGTTTTAGTTCAGTACTAACATATACATTTAATCTTCCTGGAACAATTGAATGAGTATATTGTGCGACAAGTTATATAAATTAACATAGTGCTATGTTGACTGATTTCCTCACTGCTGTAGACACATGATGGTCAAAGGCTACATTACTGTTTGTGGTTGTCCCCAAGTCCTTGAGCACTGGGTCAACTCAAAGGGGTGTGTCAATATGATAGTTAGCAGGGGTGGATGACTTCCAGAATTATACTATTATGCATTTCTTGGCATTTAGTATTCATCCATGGCTCTAACACTGGTTGTTTGTCTGTGTCAGCCCTTCCTGGAGAACATTTATGTTGGTATGAGATTCAAAGACAGCTCCTAATTTGCAATCATCTACAAATTTAGTCAGCCAGAGACCATTGACATTGACCTTGACTTCAAAGAAGAGAATGCCAAAAAGGAGTGGTCCAAGGACCAAGCCCTGAGGGACTCCAGTTGTGACAGGCCTCTTTGTAGAGGTGGAGTCCCCAGTTCTAACTTACTGGGTCCTGTCTGTAAGCAAGTTAGCTATCCACTGGGTGACATATGAGTTTGTACCTAACCTCTCGAATTTGTCACTGATGCCCAAGTCAGGTATTGTTTCCAATGCCTTGGCCAGGTCAAGGTAGGCAGTGTGAACCATTTTGCCCTTACCCATTGCTTTGGTGAGCTTTTCAAAGAACTCCACCATTTTGGTTTCATCGAGGTCAGGTTATATCAACTCAAATGGGATGAGTCTAGTTTCTCAGGGTTTACTATATTATTGATCATTTCCATGATAATGCTTTCCATGGTTTTGCATATAAGACTAGTGAGACTTGTATCTCTAATTTCCAGAGTCTGTAGATGGCCTGCCTTTGTGCAGAGGGATGACTGTTGCTGATCTCCATTCGTTTCTCTACTGCTAGCACCACTCTGCAGGACCACGAGGAGCTGTTGCTGAGTAGGGACAAGAGAAAAACCGCACCAAAGAGCCCCAGCACTACCAGGTTATACCTCATACCATGCTTTTCGGCCCGAAAACTTGGACCTAACCACAAACGGAGGGGGAGTATCAATATTCGTCAAAGATACCCACACCTCCAGGTTGGTGGCACAGCACGAAGCATCAGAGACTATCCATGTGCAACTAACAGTGGGTAAAACTGACTTCCAGTTTATAGCCTGCTACAGACCACCCTCCCAAACCCAGGAACCCCACTCGGCCTTCCTGAGAACACTGGAAAATATGAAGGTCTCTCCAAACACCATTATATTGGGTGACTTCAACTACCCAAACATAGACTGGGAGCATTACTCTAGCTCCAACACCCTAGCCCAAAGGTTCCTAGAATTTATAAACTCAGATACTATGGAACAACTTGTTACCACTCCCACAAGAGGGGAAAACATACTGGACCTGATCATCACCAACATGGGGACTCTATGCTCCAGACCAGAAGTGTATCCCTCACTGGTAAGATCAGACCATAAACTAATCTCACTGGATATTCACATCCCGACCCTACCTCCTGCCCAGAAAACCACAGTGAAAAACTTCTCTAAAGCAAATTTCACACTCCTCAAAACAGAGGTGGAATCCTTCAAAGCCCCCGGGCCTGTGGAAAATACGGCCCAGACCACAGAATCCTTTATAAACGCATTCTATGAACACCTTCAGGAATGCATGGATCATGCAATCCCAAATAAAACCAAGACCCAATCCTCCAAAGGCAGACATCCTGTCTGGTAGACCCCAGCCATAAACAAACTATACATTAGAAGGAGGAAGCTACTTCATGATAGAGCAAAATCCCCAAAAGGGAAGGCATCTCTGATCAGTATTAGCAAAAAACTACGGGCACTCATAAAATCATCTAAGGCCAGCTTTGAGAGAAAAATTGCACAGGACACTAAGGATAATCACAAGGCTTTCTTTAGTTATGTTAGGAACCTGGGTGGGAATTCCCAGATATGCTCAGAATTAGTCCAAAATGACAAAAAATACACCGAACCCACAGACATTGCCAACATCCTAGCTGACAGGTTCAGCACAAACTCCCCCCCACCTCCCCACCAAAAGGGCAAATATCTATCCCAGCTGAGTGCTGCCCCCCTGACGTCTCAGATGCTCAGGTAACAGCCGCCCTCTCCAAAGCAAAAAACACAGCATCAATGGGACCAGATGGTGTCCCGGGCTGCGTCCTACATGAACTCCAAGAAGAGCTAAACCCAAACATAAAACTACTGTTCAATCTCAGCCTTACTACAGGATATGTACCCAAAGAGTGGAGTACAGCAACAGTGGTCCCTCTCCACAAAGGTGGTGCCTCAACGGATCCTGGAAACTATCACCCCATAAGCCTGACTAGCTTGGTCTGCAAAGCTATGGAAAGGATCATCATGGACCTTTGTTAAGGGCAGATCCTGCCTCTTAAACCTGATTGATTTCTTTGAAACAGTCACCATGGCCATTGACAAGGGGAAGGTGGTCCACACAACCTACCTGGACCTCGCAAAAGCCTTCGATACAATACCCCACTCAGGCATTATAGATAAGCTCACCAGCTTAAATATAAACCCCTATGTCACTAGATGGGTTGCAAACTGGCTCAAGGACAGAACCCACATGGTTAGAATTGCTGGAGCCATGTCAGACTCCAAACCAGTTACAAGTGGCATCCCACAAGGCTCAGTCCTGGGACCTCTCTTGTTCAGTATATATTTCTCGGAGGTACAGGCCAACACGGAAGGACTGTGGCTGACCAAGTTCACAGATGACTGCAAACTGGGTGCCATAATCAACTATCCAGCCGACACAAGCATCCTCCAAAAGGGCCTCATAGAAACAGACAACTGGTGCCAGAGCCATGGCCTCAAGCTAAACGCCAAAAAGTGTATAGTCATCCCCTTTGGCAAAAACAAAGTGCCCACAAATTACCACATAGGTGGTAATCCATTAAGTACAGAAGAAGTAAATATGGACCTGGGGACCCAAGTTGATAGCAATCTTTCATTTGACAACCACGTGGCCAAAGTGGTTAGAAAAACATTTTATATAGCCCACCTAAACATGAAGGGATTCACATCTAGATCAGGGGAGGTCATCGTGCCTCTTTACTCATCCCTCATCAGGCCCATAATTGAGTACAATGCCCCTTTTGGGATGTACCTTACCAGACACCTACAGCAACTGGAAAGACCCCAAAAGTACCTCACCAAGAGGATCAAAGGGCTCAAACAGATGCCATATGCTGCCCGGTTAAAGAAACTCCAGATCTACTCAGTGGCATACCGCCTGCTCAGAGATGATCTGTGCCTGACGTATAAAGCCATGTCCAACCCGGAATAAATGGACATGCTGCACCTCAGAAAATCCAAATCCCATCGAGCTATGCGCTTGAGAGACTTGAACCTCAGCACTGAAATAAATAGGACATGCTGGAGGGACAGATTCATAACCTAGAGGCTCCCTTCACTCTGGAATAAAATCCAGTCCAGGTTAGGCAAAGTCCCTCATTGACTCTCTTCAAGAGGAATCTTGATGAGTGGATGGGAGATCGTAGTTTTAGGCAAAAAAAAATGCCCAGCACCAATAGCTAAGAAAACTGAAGCTGAAATTTAATTAAAGCACTGAACAGGTTTCAGCTCATCACTTCTTGAAAATCATGCAGTGACTGAAGCCGTGTTATGTGCTGAGTGAAAGCTCTTCAGTTTAACTTATTCATGCTACAATTATTATTTTCTAACTGTTTAGCTTCACCTGCTCTTGCTAGCTTGCTAGCTCCCTGCTTCCTCAGATCGTAGGTTTACCCCGGGTATCACTTCTGTGTCACTGTTAGACAGAGGCACAGTATACTAACCTCGAAAAAGGGCATAGCAAAATTTGTTTAAAATGGGTGGCGAAAGCCAAACACACTCTGGCTAGGCTTATAAGTGCCCTAGGGCAGATAGCCTAGTATGAACCTATGAACCTATTGTGTAACTATGTCTGAAATCTTAAGGAGGAATACCCAGCTATAGACAGAGCTGGTTGTAGGTGGCAACAACCATTCTCAGTCACAAGAAATTGACAACCTGCTAGCTTACAGATTTGTATCAAACTTTAACAACCTGCCCCTTTGGTCATCAACCAGAGTATAACTGGCACCATTCCTTAGCCTATTATCTCAAGAGAGCAATTCATCTCTAACCTCTCTAAAGCTAAAAACACATCATCAGTGGGCCCTGACAGTATCCCAGGTTGCCTTATAAATACATTCAACCATGACCTAGCAGACCTACTTGGATCCCTATTTAGCAACAGCCTCCAGACAGGCTATGTTTTCACAGAATGGTGGACAGAAACAGTCATCCCTCTGCACAAGAGGGACATTGAACATAACCACAGACTCATACGTATATAAGCCTCAATAGCCTCATTAGTAAGGTCATGGAAATAATCATCATGTACCTTATCAACAAGGATATAGATAGCCTCACAACTCTGGAAGTAAACCACTTTGGAATGGTTAAGGATATATCAAGTCTGTTAAATCTGGTTGACTTCTTCAAGAAGGTCACCAAAGCCATGGATGAGGGAAAAAATGTGCATCCCACCTAACATGACCTGGCCAAGGTAGTTTATACTATTCCCCACTCAGGTATTATAGGGAAACTCACTCATCTGGGCATAAAGCCCTATGTCACCAGGTAGATAGCCAAATGGATCACTGATATGACATATACTGTCAAAGTAGGTGAATTCACCTCCAGCAATAGGTCAGTCACCAGGGGCATACTACAGGTTTCCGTACTAGGCCCTTTCCTGTTTGATATTTATTTCTTAGAAATCAATGCAACTGCAGAAGTCTTTGTCTGACTAAGTTTGTGGCTGATGGCAAATTGGGGTCAACCATGGAATCCACAAACAATAATGATATTCTGCAGAAAGGATTAACATCATACCTCTCAACCACTTAGAGCTAGAAATCTGGACAAAACCATACATGAAAGTGGGACAAAGGCCCAAAAATAGGGACAATTTTTAAATATTGCTCTTATAAACTTAGAAAGTTGATAGAATAACAGGTTTTGCATTAGTATGAATTTTCTGAAGGATAGGAAGTCTGAGACTCAAATGTCTGTCATTATTTGCTAACTTCAGTCTTTAATGATTTGCCACTAATTTGCTGGAAAACCACAATTTTATGAAAACATACCAAAAATATAAGTAAAAAATCTGGGTATTCTGTAAAAATCTTTACAGTTGAGAGGTAAGATTAACACACACAAACGATTGTTGCCAGAGTCATGGAGAGAAAATAAATGAAAAAAAATCATAATGATTCCTTTTTGTAAAGCAAATCCTCCACCTAATTACAAAATAGACAGTACCATCCTAAGAGTAGACCCAGTGGTACATGTTGTGGTCATTCATGTTGATATTAATCAGAACTTCAAACATACAGTGTCCACAGTGTTGAGAAAGTCCTTCTATGTGGCCCAACTCATGAGTAAGGGCATGTCATCCAGATCAAAGGATATTATAATTCCATTGTACTCAGACCTTATCACATCAATAATTGAGTGCAATGTACCCCTTTGCATGTACTTCAACAGACATCTGTAACAGCAGGAACAAACCCAGAGTTTTCAAAGCAGGAAGATACAAGTTATAAAAAACAAGTCCTACATGGAAATATTGAAAGCCCTGTCAATGTATCCCATCTCCTACAGAATACTAAGGCCTTCTCCGTGTCTGGCTTACAGGGCAGTGTCTGAGAAGGCTGTGCTGGAAATGTTACACATTTGTAAAACAAACTGCACGAGGGTCACTCCTTCCAAGGATCTTAACCTCACCTCTGTCATAAATAAATCATGTTGGAGAGATAGATATATCTTTCAGAGACTCCCCCTCCTCTGGAACAAGCTTCCCATTCACATAATGCAAAGTCCTTCCCTGAACCTCTTCAATTGCAACCTAGATCAATGGATGTGTAATCATAAATTTACTCTGGGGTTGGTGCCTATGTCCCTCATGGACAGAGGCAGTCGGTATTACATACCATAGCATAGGCTAATACCTCTATGAACTTTGTTCACCTAGCTATTGAAAATTCTAAAACTCATGTTAAATCTGTTTAGGCTTGTATGGACTCTTGGGGCTTTAACCTGGTACTCTGCTATGAAGCTATGAAGTGCAGTTGTAGCCTAGATACAGCTAAGTGTCAATGTACTGCATCATTGATGTACCACTAAATCACATCAATATTACCACTTGATAGTTTGCATGAACACATATGGATGTGTGTCAGCATTTCATGGCATTATAACATCTTGACTGACAATGTCAGGAGGACAGTGATCATGTGGCACATGTCTTGAGGTTTGACGTGCTTATAGAGGGTGCTCCATGTATTGTTTGTTATGTGTACAATATTACAGCGACAACTTCTTCGATCATAGATACTTGACTTTGCACTGCTCTACTTTCTATTCATACAGGGATAAGCGATGTGTTGCCATCATTTTCACCTATTGTTATACCATTAATTATAATGGATCACCTCTTAATTCACACATCAATTGCGGATGCTTCAGATAATATCCATTGTTATTAACATGTGTTAGATGCATGCAATACACAGCTGTGTGTACAGACTCCACTCATAATAATGTGGTGTTTGTATGTGTTGGTATCCATACCGTTGATAGCTTCATTAGCCAGGAATGATTTTGTCAAGTGTATCACATTTGGCAGCATGAGCTCCACACATCTGGTAGGCCATGCAGAACTATTCTTTGCGAAGCATATCCATTAGGATATGACAGTGCAGACATTCCTTGAAGTCGTTCTACTAGATGCTTGTGTGATATGTCTTTCTGTATTGCACCCAGTAAATACACACTGAGTGATGGCATGGGTTTGATTCTTGCATGTGGTGACTGTGACTTATGTGTCATGCAAACCTATCAACTGGCCATGATTGACCCTGTTTTCAAATCCAAATTTAACAATGCCTGTATTAAACCATCAAAAAATTAATCATTTTTGGTGAAGGGGTGGTGAATTCCACTTATAAAATACTGACAATGATTACAGTTGTAGACTTCTGTTCCTGAACAACATGTATAATAAGTTGCACTCAAATATTCTGTCAGTGCCATAGATTAATGGTGGTAATATTGTAAAACTGTTTATGATTGTGCCTGTTTCTGTCTACATTTGTCCAGGAGTATCTTGCCATGTGTTTCTGTGATTGGCTGAGAGTTATGGTGATATGTCAGTCATATTCAAGCAAGATCTTCAGAGTATGCACATACCCCTAACTTATATACCATCTTTGCTAAGTGTCCACTCAAGTGAGCATGTTAGTGATATTTATATCACAACCATTCACCTCCATTGACATGTAACCATGTGTGATCATCACATATATACTATACTGTGTATTTATATCAAAATATACTTGCTTAGAAGGTGTTAGCAGCAGTATGTAATGTGCTATCTACATATGTGCTTAATGTATGCTACTGACTTGTGCTGGAAGTGTACATACATTCACATATCCCATTTTGAAAACATTGACATATGTAACATGCCGTCTTCCTCTTTATTTATTCCTATCATTCATGGCTGTGACCATTTTCACCAGCACACTATCCCTGTCCAGTGCATGTTTCCTTGCATTTGCCCTTCCTGTTTAACCTACCCCCTCCATTATTTCATTTTTCAAATAATTTTTAGTGTACAGTGAACTGACTACACTTTTTTTTACTGTATTACTACTGCTAGTATTGTGGGGTTTTTTTACATCTGCTAGTCATTGTGGTTGTTCACAGAATTTTGCCGAAAAAGTTTGCTTGCAAGCCAACTTGAATGTATCTTCTTTTTGTGCTTGTGCTAGTCGGCCCCGTTTCCTGGCCGGTGACACTGTTGCTGGCCACAAAACCATGCTTCTGTACTTGTAAGCGTGATGAGCAGCATGAGTATGTGATTAGCCCTTCTGCTCATTGTGCCGACACATAAACTCCATGTAGGCTTTGAGCAAAGCCTACATGGCATTTACTGAATCACCAGGAAGATGTTTGCAAAGTAACTCTCTTGCAGTACAGTGCTACTCCAACGTTGTTGTTGTTTGTCTTTTGGCTTTTTCCCGGTAAGGGGTCACCACAGTGGAACTCCAGTCCGCTAATGATTGGCAGTAGATTTTTACGAAATGCCAAGGTGCCAGCTCGATGCCCAACCTTCAATGAAGGCACGCCCGTTTATGCACGCATGTCTTTTGAATGCTACCCAACTGCAGGGAGGACATGCAGACTCCACACAGAAGGCACTCCCAAGCCAAGCCGAGTGTCGAACGGGAGAACCTCTTGCTGTGAGGTAACAATGCTACCGCCGTACCACCATGGCATTGTATTCTTCTGATGTGGAAATGCCTTCTAATAAAGGGTACGACTCTTCCAAGTAAGTATAGTGAATAGAAAAAGGATGGCATTTCTAAAACCTAAGTGCACTTAATTTGCCATTTCAAAAGTGAGTACATATGAAGACTTGCAGATTTTTTTATTATCAAATCTTCTGTAGAAATTAATCTATTGGCAGTATGCTTTCTCAAGGAAAAGCAAATTGGTAAACAATTACAGTTTGCAATGAAAGTAAACAAAAATCAACACTTCTGTTTGTAGAGTCTTTCCTGTTTCTTTGTTAATATAACATAATTAATAGTTTAGTTTTCCTATTAAATTCACATCTAACAGCATGCAAGACTTGGTAGAAATTTTAAAACGAGTGAGGGCTCATGGAATGCCATTTATTCAAGTAAATCTGTACAAGGTTTTCAAACATATCATGTCAAGCTAGAAGACTTACATCACTAAAATGTGCTCAGAAGTGCATATATTGTGCATGCTAGCAGCATAACATTTCTCTCACAAAGGGGCCCCACCACAAGTATTCTTGGTATTGTCACACATAGTTATGGGAAACTGCATATTAAAAGAGTTGAGAACTTGTAGTAACAGGTTTCTAGATTAGGTATAAGGCATCAGACAGCTGAATGATAAAACATAATGTTTCCTTTTTTGGGAGTTAAAGTACTGTATAGAATACTTAAGCTGTGTTTTACAGGCACTACAAATTCAATACAGATTTCCTCAATGGCCTGTAATAGTACTGGATGTCTCCCACAGCTACTTAAAGTAACTCTGTAGCAATATAATCCAAAACAGAAACATGGTGTGTGCAAACTGGTCAATCAAAATATAGGAAATCCAGTAAAAAAACAAAGAGCGACCAGACCACAGCTAATAAAATCAAGCCAAGTTTTATTCCAGGAAATACAAATGTTGAGCGCTTTCACAGTAAAAAACTGCTTCATCAGACAAATTCTTCATTCCACTCATCAGTTTAAAAATACATGTGAGCCAATCAGAACTCAATAGCAATTAATAAAACATCAAATAAGAATTCACTACTATTTAGCCGATTAAGGAGCTAGCTGTATCATAGTGGAGGGTAAATATACAATAAATACTAAAAGGTATAAATATATGTAAAAAAAGGGGGTGCCTATATGCATCAATTTATAATAAAATACATAAAAGACACCTATTTTTTAAGATGTCTCTTATCTAGCATAGGTTTGATGGAAAATTTATCATTCAACCCTTTCCCCATAGTGGCACTCATTCTAATGATCCATTCTAGTTCTTTACATTCTACTTTATTCTTCTCCATACCCCCTCTATTCCCAGTCCACACTTTCTCCATGACCAAAAATTTAAATGTATGTGATACATCCATATCTATCACGTGTCTGGCAAGGGCATTAGTATCTTCTCTCCTTTGAATATCATAAAGGTGTTCTCTGATGCGATCACGTAATCTACATGTAGTCATACCTACATAGAAAGATGAGCACAGTTCACAATAAGCCAAATAGACTATATTATATGTGTTGCAGTCTGCTCTAAAGTTGAATATCAGAGCCTTCCCAGTGTCTGGGTGTAAAAAATAACCTTTACTATCCACTGTTTCACAAAAGTTACATTTCCCACATGGTAGAGTACCTTGTACATGCTCAGAAGTCCCAGTACAGTGCATATCACTATTCCTCGGCCCACATAGTAACCTTTTAAGTGATTTCTGATTCTTAAAAGCAAAACTGGGTTTGTCTCCAACCATATTTTTTACCTTATCATCCACACACAAAATATTCCAATGCTTCCTATAGATCCCTTGTAGCAGTCTGATATTACTGGAGTAAGTAACAGGTACTCTCAGTACTTGGTTTCTGTTAGATTCTTGCCTATCTGTAGGGGTACAGTTAGAAAAATATGGTTTAGCTTCATTATTCCTGAGAGCCATCACATTGGACACAATAGGGTTAACTTCTGTAACTTTATAACCTCTCTCTTTAAATGTCCTCTCTAATGTGTGCATTTCTTGCATGACTGTCCCATCTTCCATTGTTAATCTAGACATCCTAAATGCTTGCCCCTTTACAAAATTCTTAAACACATGGTTGGGGTGCATACTGTGTCTATGGACATATGTATTTCTACTGCATTCTTTACGATAGACCTCAGTGTAGAACTTCCCTGTACTTTTCCTTTTAATATTAATATCCAAAAACTCCATTGAAGTATATGAGGTTTTAAAAGTACATTTTAAAAAATCAGTACTATTGTTGACATTATTAAAGAAGGAGTCAAAGGAGTCCAACTCTCCTTGCCAAAGAAGAAAGAGATCATCTACAAATCTCCGATAAAAAATAACATGCCTACTGAGATCATATGTCAAAATATGGTGACGCTCCCAGGTCTCCATTACAAGGTTGGCATAGCTATTGGCACAAGAAGTGCCCATAGCCTCGCCATCCAACTGTCTATATACAGACTGCTCAAAGAGAAATAGATTATTTTCCAGTACAATTTCCATAAGAAAACAGAAAATCTATAGTGGCAGCATCATAAAAAAAGTGATTTAACATCCATAGTAAACAGTAAACAATCAGTTCCAGGACGTGTATTTTCTACAAACTCAAAAAGGTCTTCTAGAAATTGTTTGGTGTCTTTCAAAATGTGCTAAGACACCAAACAATTTCTAGAAGACCTTTTTGAGTTTGTAGTAAATACACATCCTGGAACTGATTGTTTACTGGTTACTATGGATGTTAAATCACTTTTTAATATGATTCCTAATGTGACTGGCATAGAATATCTGAAACAATACCTGATGGAAGATGGCACATATGATGCTACCACTATAGATTTTCTGTTTTCTTATGGAAATTGTACAAGACAATAATCTATTTCTCTTTGAGCAGTCTGTATATAGACAGTTGAATGGCGTGGCTATGGGCACTTCTTGTACCAATAGCTATGCCAACCTTGTAATGGAGACCTGGGAGCGTCACCATATTTTGGCATATGATCTCAGTAGGCATGTTATTTTTTATCGGAGATTTGTAGATGATCTCTTTCTTCTTTGGCAAGGAGAGTTGGACTCCTTTGACTCCTTCTTTAATAATGTCAACAATAGTACTGATTTTTTAAAATGTACTTTTAAAACCTCATATACTTCAATGGAGTTTTTGGATATTAATATTAGAAGGAAAAGCACAGGGAAGTTCTACACTGAGGTCTATCGTAAAGAATGCAGTAGAAATACATATGTCCATAGACACAGTATGCACCCCAACCATGTGTTTAAGAATTTTGTAAAGGGGCAAGCATTTAGGATGTCTAGATTAACAGTGGAAGATGGGACATTCATGCAAGAAATGTACACATTAGAGAGGACATTTAAAGAAAGAGGTTATAAAGTTACAGAAGTTAACTCTATTGTGTCCAATGTGATGGCTCTCAGGAATAATGAAGCTAAACCATATTTTTCTAACTGTACCCCTACAGATAGGCAAGAATCTAACAGAAACCAAGTACTGAGAGTACCTGTTACTTACGCCAGTAATATCAGACTGCTACAAGGGATCTATAGGAAGCATTGGAATATTTTGTGTGTGGATGATAAGGTAAAAAATATGGTTGGAGACAAACCCAGTTTTGCTTTTAAGAATCAGAAATCACTTAAAAGGTTACTATGTGGGCCGAGGAATAGTGATATGCACTGTACTGGGATTTCTGAGCATGTACAAGGTACTCTACCATGTGGGAAATGTAACTTTTGTGAAACAGTGGATAGTAAAGGTTATTTTTTACACCCAGACACTGGGAAGGCTCTGACATTCATCTTTAGAGCAGACTGCAACACATATAATATAGTCTATTTGGCTTATTGTGAACTGTACTCATCTTTCTATGTAGGTATGACTACATGTAGATTACATGACCGCATCAGAGAACACCTTTATGATATTCGAAGGAGAGAAGATACTAATGCCCTTGCCAGACACGTGATAGATACAGATGTATCACATACATTTAAATTTTTGGTCATGGAGAAAGTGTGGACTGGGAATAGAGGGTTGTGGAGAGGAATAAAGTAGAATGTAAAGAACTAGAACGGATCATTAGAATGAGAGCCACTATGGGGAAAGGGTTGAATGATACATTTTCCATCAAACCTATGCTAGATAAGAGACATCTTAAAAAAATAGGTGTCTTTTATGTATTTTATTATAAATTGATGCATATAGGCACCCCCTTTTTTTACATGCACTTATACCTTTTAGTATTTATTGTATATTTACCCTCCACTATGATACAGCTAGCTCCTTAATGGGCTAAATAGTAGTGAATTCTTATTTGATGTTTTATTAATTGCTATTGAATACTGATTGGCTCACATGTATTTTTAAACTGATGAGTGAAATGAAGAATTTATCTGATGAAGCAGTTTTTTACTGCGAAAACGCTCACCATTTGTATTTCCTGGAATAAAACTTGGCTTGATTTTATTAGCTGTGGCCTGGTCGCTCTTTGTTTTTTTACTGGAACTCTGTAGCAATGCTTCCCAGGGTCTAGAAGCTACTCCTCCAAGTTGAAGTCCAAATGACTAGTAGGTTTGTTTGTGTGACTTACTTATTAACAGCTACTGTTATTTGATAAAAGATGAGAACATTCTTTATGCATGAGCTGTCTTCACCATTCTTCTTTCTGGCGGCATAAGGATTACACAAATACTGTGCATGCATGTATATGTGGGACAGTCAGCTGTTGTGAAAGGCTTAGCAAGTTATATATTTTTAACATAATGATTGAGTGGCTGAGTGTGTAGACTGATGTGTTAGAGGATTATCAAGCTATAGTATCTTAAATTATTATGAATGTTGTTCTCTTGCAGCAAATAAAACCCTTCATGTTCAAACTTAAAAAAACATCCTGGTTGATTGTTTTTAGAAAATAAAAGCAGAAATGAAAAACATAAGTCACTGACCCAGTGATAGACATTTGATTCAAACTTTATAATTTCTCACTGTGTGTCATACTGCTTTATTGGGTCTATATCACTTCATTGAAACACCTGTTTAGCGAATCAGTATTCATCGATCACAAATTGTCGAATCCTCTTTTCAAGCAATGGCCATTTCAGTGAACTTTTTCATAGGGAAAGGAAATGGTTGGCCATCATCAGGAATGTGCCCTTTTCCTCACTGTAGTGCAATCTCTGAGTTGATATATTTAGGTAGGGGGTGTGGGGGTGCAGCTCCCCATATTGGGGTTTGAAGCCCCCCACCTGCGTGAGTTTTAGATTTTTTGAGTTTAGTGATGGGCACTAGGTTGGACAGCCATTTCTTTTCCCTGTGAAAAAGTTAGCTGAAATGGCCATTTGACGAACGGAGGATTTGACGATTTGGGATCGACGAATAGTGATTCACTAAACAGGTGTTTCAATGAAGTGATATAGACCCGCTTTATCAAAATAGCAAATAGTATGAGATTTCTATCTGCAGTAAAAGTAGGACTAACCATCAGAGATTCAAATTCCTTCTCTGGAGTAAACTCTAAGTTACAGGTTGCAATAGCCTCATATCAGAAAGGAAGCAAAAAGAGAACTTCATATTGTGTCTTACTTCTGTCCTATATTCAGCCTATAACTACAGCATATTTTTGGGAGAGATGAGAATATATCACAGACAGTAAAATCCCACTGAATGAAAAAAAATGCTGTGAATGATTTTTTTTTCTTAAAAATTGCATTCTAAAGTGGAAGGTGATGAAAATATCTGTAATAATAATCATTCTGCAGTATGGGTCATTAAGTAATTTGCTGAGTCTTCTTCATACACAGAAGCTTAAGTATAGATCACATTATATCAGAACTCAATAAACCATAACATAGGAAAGAATATAACATGATGGAGTGACATGGGGATTACTGGAGGTCTTGGCATTGTATAACAGAGCCATTATGAAGATAAACTGATAAACCAGACAAGCACAAAAAAAAAGAAAATAGACTTGTTAATCCGGTTGGGAAATACATTATGAACAAAGAGGTCAATCTGTATAAAGCAAAGTGAAAGGAAAGTCTTTTTCATGGATACAAGGTGTTAGGAGAACAATTTTTGCTGTAGGAAAAAATAACTATTGCAGTTTTCAGAGAATTAAAACACGAGTGCAAAAGTGCATAAGGATATTATATCTTTGAATATTTTCTTAAACATGTTGCTTTCTTTTTTAAAAAATACATCGGAAGCAGACTTTTGAGAACAAGCATTTGCAATCTTGTGAAGAACAGGAGAGAGGGTGGTGTAAGAAAAAGTAGTCCATGAAATAACATAATTTCTCTTTATTACAACTTCTGATATAAGGAATAGTATTTTATTTTTAGCAAAGGAAATGAGCCAATAAGACAATTTCTGCAAGGAAGCAAAGTAATACAGATTTCCAAAACAGTTAACCGTATAAGAGAGCTCTAGGCCAGCTATGTTTATTTAATTTTGATTTAACTTTATCCCCTGGATTCATGAACGCTCCATGCAAGAAGAAGCTCTTCTTGCATGGAACGTTCCGTGTCCGTGTAGAACAGCAGCGTGCCTTGCATATGCATGAAGGTGCGCTGCTGAACTCTCTACATGGACAAGATCCGTGCACAAGAGCAGTGGGCATGTTCATGCAGTGCACGGACACTAAACATGCCCTCCGCTCAGAAAGTGCCATACAGCACTTCCTAAGCTGTACTGGAATAATATTAGAGTTTAGCTCTAATATTATACCAGTATTTCAGTGTCCGTGGGCACTGACATGTAAAATAGAGCATTTCAGTGTCTGCAAACACTGAAATCAAAATGGCACTAGGAAAGCAATACAAAGGGTGTGTCACAGCCTCTGTGACACACCCCCTGTATTGCTAAAGTGCCGTATGGCACTTCTGTATTCTGCAGAAGCAGGAAATGTGTGCAAATGCACATATAACAGTGAATAAATCCCTCAAATGTACAGAAGCACAATCACAGCCCCACAAAATAAATAATGTCCATACTGAACATGTCACGCATCAGCATGAAACACAAACAGAATCCTGAAAGCCCAATCATTGCCATTATGTCACAAACACATTCACAAGTAGTTGTCACAACACCACAATACACACCCTCATAACCTACAATAATAATAATAATAATAATAATAATAATAATAATAATAATAATAATAATAATAATAATAATATATCTTTGTTTTTAATGTCCTAAGGGATGTTTAAGTGTAGTTAAGTGGGTGTGTACATTACAGCTTAAACATCCCATAGAAGCTTAATGAAAATGGATAGGTAATATGACCAAGCCAAGGTAGTGCAGTGGTTAGAGTTACAGGCATTTGCAGTTTGAGTCCCAAACCAGCCAACTTATTTTATCATGTGAAAGTAGTGTTAAACTTATTTTAGTAAACATAAATTATGTAGCAATTATTTTTTTTGTCAACCATGGTAGTGTAGCAGTTCCAAAAGTGAGATGTCAGTGTAGAAAAGATGTGAAACTCCCATATAAACACACGTGCCCATACAGTATAGTCATACAAGAATATAATGTAATGAAAGCACACAGGTTCAAGTTTAGTACTAAGCTAGCTGTCCTTGCAAGCCTAGCCAATTATCTCTTGTGAGATTCAAACCCAGCACCTTGTGTTTGTAAGGCAAACACCTTAGCCATTAAGCCACACTCCCAACCCCTAGGGGGATGTTATGGAAGCTAAACATAAAATTATAAATGGGCATGTAAATATTTATTTTATACTTTAAAATGATTTGCCATTAACATATAAAAATGAGTATGCTAATTGGCCAGCCCAAACAGAGTGCCCGTTGTAAATCCTAGAGTATGCAAATGGAAAAAGGTCCGAATGCCTGGACTATTTCTATTAGTATATCATCTGTGTTTTATTTTTCATCTGCAAAGATAGCAATGAGGAAATGAAGATCTCTGTTGCTTTTTTTGAACATATCTCGCTATGTGTTACGAGTTGAAGAACTCATATAACATAGCAAGATATCATAAAAAAATGCAAAGGAGATCTTCCTTTTAACAGGGAAAGGAGGATCTCTGTTGCTTTCTTAATATATCTAACTATATTATACAAGTTCATCAACTCATATAACATATTGAAATATGTTAAAAAAAGCAATTGAGATTCTCCCTATCTCCGTTGCTACCACTACACAGCACTGATGTACTGCATAAGTGTGGGAACACATCCCTTACACATGTGCAGTACATAAGAAATGGCCCATGATACCAGAAAACTGTGAAAGGGCAGCATGGAGGCATGATACAATGATATTATTTAAGAAAGGTAAGTATTGTTTTTCTTAAATATTGTCACTGTATAATAGCAATAACCCATGGCTGGGTGTGAGCAATGCTGGACTTACCCACAGCTGGCATTGTTTGGTCATGAGGGTATTGCTCTCATGACCAAACCACACCAACTGTGGGCAAATCCAGCATTAACCACACCCAGCTGTGGGTTATTGCTTAAATATAACATTATAATTGAGCAGCCTGCCTGCCCCTGTGGGAGTGGTTACTGCCTTGAAACTGTAGTTTTATTGGCCATTTTGGGTCAATTCCAAACTCCTTGATCTCCCTCTCTTAAAACCAGATTGCCTCATGGTTTTGGCATCTTTTCAGACTTGTTGGCTTTTGGTGAAGCACCCACCTGGAGGAGGAAATGCTGAGAGAAGAAAGGAGCCACTTTTGAGATTTTAAGTATTTTGCTTCAGATTATTTGTTAAGTTTTTCTGCATTGCTGCCTACTTTTGAGCATTTTCTGGCTTGTTAAACTTGATTTCTGTGTTGGTAACTGTATTTAGAACACAACCTAGAGCTGATTACTGAATTTCCTGCCTGCATTTATTTTTAAAATCATTTTTTTTCTTAAAACTTGCATTTTATCTGTCTCTGGCCTAGCACTCAAGTGTGGGGTCATTTACTGCACTGTTCTAACTTGCTGATACTTGTGAACCTCTGCTTTCCTTAAAAAAAAAAAAAAAAATCTTGCTTTTTCCCACTTTTCTGAGATTTAAAAAAGTTCAGTTACAGATTTGCTGTTCTGAACTGTTTGTAAGTTTCTTGGAGGCCATTGTTTGCTTGGGCTAAAGGGAAGTCTCTGTGTTCATCAGTGGCAGTGATAAACATTGAGCAGCCTGCCTGCCCCTGTGGGAGTGGTTACTGCCTTGAAACTGTAGTTTTATTGGCCATTTTGGGGCAATTCCAAACTCCTTGATCTCCCTCTCTTAAAACCCGATTGCCTCATGGTTTTGGCATCTTTTCGGACTTGTTGGCTGTTGGTGAAGCACCCACCAAGGGGAGAAAATGCTGAGAGAAGAAAGGAGCCACTTTTGAGATTTTAAGTATTTTGCTTCAGATTATTTGTTAAGTTTTTCTGCATTGCCGCCTACTTTTGAGCATTTTCTGGCTTGTTAAACTTGATTTCTGTGTTGGTAACTGTATTTAGAACACAACCTAGAGCTGATTACTGAATTTCCTGCCTGCACTTATTTTTAAAATCATTTTTTTCTTAAAACTTGCATTTTATCTGTCTCTGGCCTAGCATTCAAGTGTGGGGTCATTTACTGCACTGTTCTAACTTGTTGATACTTGTGAACCTCTGCTTTCCTTAAAAAAAACAAAAAAAATCTTGCTTTTTTCCCACTTTCCTTAGATTTAAAAAAGTTCAGTTACAGATTTGCTGTTCTGAACTGTTTGTAAGTTTCTTGGAGGCCATTGTTTGCTTGGGCTAAAGGGAAGTCTCTATGTTCATCAGAGGCAGTGATAAACATTGAGCAGCCTGCCTGCCCCTGTGGGAGTGGTTGCTGCCTTGAAACTGTAGTTTTATTGGCCATTTTGGGTCAATTCCAAACTCCTTGATCTCCTTCTCTTAAAACCCGATTGCCTCATGGTTTTGGCATCTTTTCGGACTTGTTGGCTGTTGGTGAAGCACCCACCAACAGGAGAAAACGCTGAGAGAAGAAAGGAGCCACTTTTGAGATTTTAAGTATTTTGCTTCAGATTATTTGTTAAGTTTTTCTGCATTGCCGCCTAATTTTGAGCATTTTCTGGCTTGTTAAACTTGATTTCTGTGTTGGTAACTGTATTTAGAACACAACCTAGAGCTGATTACTGAATTTCCTGCCTGCACTTATTTTTAAAATCATTTTTTTTCTTAAAACTTGCATTTTATCTGTCTCTGGTCTAGCACTCAAGTGTGGGGTCATTTACTGCACTGTTCTAACTTGTTGATACTTGTGAACCTCTACTTTCCTTAAAAAAAAAAACAAAAACACAAAAAAATCTTGCTTTTTTCCCACTTTTCTGAGATTTAAAAAAGTTCAGTTACAAAATTGCTGTTCTGAACTGTTTGTAAGTTTCTGGGAGGCCATTGTTTGCTTGGGCTAAAGGGAAGTCTCTGTGTTCATCAGTGGCAGTTGGTGAAGCACCCACCAACAGGAGAAAACGCTGAGAGAAGAAAGGAGCCACTTTTGAGATTTTAAGTATTTTGCTTCAGGTTATTTGTTAAGTTTTTCTGCATTGCCGCCTACTTTTGAGCATTTTCTGGCTTGTTAAACTTGATTTCTGTGTTGGTAACTGTATTTAGAACACAACCTAGAGCTGATTACTGAATCTCTTGCCTGCACTTATTTTTAAAATCGTTTTTTTTCTTAAAACTTGCATTTTATCTGTCTCTGGCCTAGCACTCAAGTGTGGGGTCATTTACTGCACTGTTCTAACTTGTTGATACTTGTGAGCCTCTGCTTTCCTTATAAAAAACAAAAAAACAAAAAAATCTTGCTTTTTTCCCACTTTTCTGAGATTTAAAAAATTTCAGTTACAGATTTGCTGTTCTGAACTCTTTGTAAGTTTCTTGGAGGCCATTGTTTGCTTGGGCTAAAGGGAAGTCTCTGTGTTCACCAGTGGCAGTGATAAACATTGAGCAGCATGCCTGCCCCTGTGGGAGTGGTTACTGCCTTGAAACTGTAGTTTTATTGGCCATTTTGGGTCAATTCCAAACTCCTTGATCTCCCTCTCTTAAATCCCTCTTTTGCGCTGTTTTGCTCGTTTTTGCGCATAGCGCAAAATTGGGCAGTGCCGCCTAATTGGGTTTAAACTATTCCTGTCTCCACAAAGTCTTCACTTTTCCCTTAGAACTGCTCAAGCTCTCAAATTAAACACCATATTCTCATTCTAAGGCCCCTTACTGGTCCAAATAAGTAATCTTACAAGTTAGCACTAATAAACCATAAGCACTACTTACTCTTATACTCTCTACGATTACCTTGTCCCCTATTGGTCCATTTAAATTCAGTTCCTTATATTACTTGAGCATGTCCAAAGGTCAGTCAATGCTTTCCTTTCCAGTCCAGCTGGTGTATCTGGGAATTTTGAGGCAATGTTACAACTGTCTCATGTACACAGACAACCCTCTCCTCCTCCAAACAGGTTCAAATATATGTGAGAGATGCAACCATATAGCCAAACTGGAGGCTGAGCTCTCTCATCTCAAAACTGGAGTAACCAGTCAGGACGAGAAGGTAACCTCACACAGCACAATTCCAGTATCACATAGTCCCACCACAACAGCGAACCAACCACATAAAAACACAACAACATACTCGGAGGCTCTAAATAAAAATCTACCTAAGCAACAGAGACCTCCAAAGCAGACATCCAAGCAAACGCTACCCCAAAACAAAACACGTACAACACATAGCACACAAAGTCAGTGTGCCAAGCAGTCACAGCCCTTAAGGCCGAATAACACACCTGATACTCTTGTAATAGGTGACTCTATTGTCAGACACACTGACGTCCCGCTCACTAGGCTGAATAAAGAGAAGGTCACAGTGAGCTGCCTGTCGAGCGCTAGGATCCGCCACATAATGCAAGCACTCAGGTCACTCCAAAGCAAATACAAATATGACTCAGTCATTGTACATGCTGGCGTGAATGACCTGAGATGTACCTCCCTCGACTACATGAAAAGAGACATAGAGGAGCTCTCTGATCATGTAGCCCAGGTCGGTATGACCCTGACCTTGAGCAGCATCTTACCCTTACCTAGAATGATGCCACAGTATAAAGACAAAATGATCGATTTTAACAATTGGCTAAAATGTTGGTGTCATTCAAAGGGGATCCAGTGTCTGTCAGCCTGGGATGACATGCTCAACAAGCCACGTTGCTTCTAGGGACGGCTTGCACCTGTCACCCTGGGCTTCTGGATATTGGCAAAGGCTCTTGCCACCCCATAGTGCCTTTTTAGGCAAGGCTCAAAAGTCAAACCCACCTCCATAGACAGCACAAGGAACAAGAAACTAAGGGTAATGCTGCTAAACGCCAGAAGTCTTAACCTCAAGATGCATGCGCTCGAAGCTCTCCTCAGTATGGAGAACATCGATATCTGTGCAGTGACAGAAACCTGGTTCAAGGCTCCAGAGAGCACACCAGCACTACCAGGTTATACCTCATATCATGCTTTTCGGCCCCAAAACCCAGACCGAACCACAAAAGGAGGGGGAGTTTCCATATTTATCAAGGCTATCCACACCTCCAGGTTAGTGGCATTGCATGAAGTATCGGAGACCATCCATGTGCAATTTACAGTGGGCAAGACTGCTTTTCAGTTTATAGCATCCTACAGACCACCCTCTCAAAGTCAGGAATCCCTCTCGGCTTTCCTGAAAACATTGGAGAACATGAAGATCTCTCCAAACACCATTATATTGGGTGACTTCAACTACCCAAACATAGACTGGGAGCATTACTCAAGCCCCAGCACCTTAGCCAAAAGGTTCCTGGAATTTATAAACTCAAATGCTATGGAACAACTAGTCACCACTCCCACAAGAGGGGAAAACATACTAGACCTGATCATTACCAACATGGGGACTCTATGCTCCATACCAGAAGTATATCCCTCATTGGTAAGATCAGACCATAAATTAATTTCACTGGATATCCACATCCCGACCCCACCCCAGCCCAGAAAACCACAGTGAAAAACTTCTCAAAAGCGAACTTCACACTTCTCAAAACTGAAGTGGAATCCTTCAAGGCCCCAGGGCCAGTGGAAACTACGGCCCAAACTGCAGAATCCTATATAAACGCATTCTACGGACATCTCCAGGAATGCATGGATCATGCTATCCCAAACAAAATCAAGACCCGATCATCCAAAGGCAGGTGTCCAGTCTGGTGGACCCCAGCCATAAATAAACTGTACAACAGAAGGAGGAAGCTACTACATGATAGAGCAAAATCCCTAAAAGGGAAGGCATCTCTGATCAGTACTAGCAAAAAATTACGATCCCTCATAAAATCCTCCAAGGCCAGCTTCGAGAGAAAAATTGCACAGGACACTAAAGACAATCATAAGGCTTTTTTCAGTTATGTTAGGAACCTGGGATGCAACTCCCAGACTTGTTCTGAGTTGATTCTAAATGACAAAAAATACACTGAACCCACAGACATCGCCAATATCCTGGCAGACAGGTTCAGTGCAAACTTCTCCACCCCCTCCCCCCCAAAAGAGCAAGTATCTATCCCGGCAGAGTGCAGCCTCCCAAACATCTCTGATGCTCAGGTGAAGGCCACCCTCTCCAAAGCAAAAAACACTGCTTCCATGGGACCAGATGGCGTCCCGGGTTGCGTCCTACATGAACTCCAAGAAGAACTAATCCCTCAAGTAAAACTGCTGTACAATCTCAGCATCACTAAAGGATATGTGCCCAAAGAATGGCGTACAGCAACAGTGGTCCCACTCCACAAAGGTGGCACCTCTGTGGACCCTGGAAACTATCGCCCCATAAGCCTGACTAGCCTAGTCTGCAAGGCTATGGAGAGGATCATCATGGAACTCATACACGAAGACATTCGGGACCTACAGACACTAGATCCTACCCAATTTGGCTTCGTCAATGGCAGATCCTGCCTTTTGAACCTGGTTGACTTCTTCGAAACAGTCACCAAGGCCATAGATGAAGGGAAGGTAGTCCACACAGCCTATCTGGACCTCACAAAGGCATTTAACACAATACCCCACTCGGGCATCATAGATAAGCTATCCAGCCTAAATATAAACCCCTGTGTCACAAGATGGGTCGCAAACTGGCTCAAAGACAGAACCCACAGAGTCAGAGTTGCTGAAGCCATGTCAGACTCGAAACCGGTCACAAGTGGCATCCCACAAGGTTCTGTCCTGGGACCTCTCTTGTTCGGTATTTACTTTTCTGAGGTACAGGCCAATGTGGGAGGACTATGGCTCACCAAGTTCGCAGATGACTGCAAACTGGGTGCCATAATCGACTCTCCAGCTGACACAAACATCCTTCAAAAAGGTCTCAGAGACAGATAACTGGTGCCAGAGCCATGGACAAAAGCGAAATGCCAAAAGTGTATAGTCATACACTTTGGCAAAAACAATGTGCCCACAAATTACCACATAGGTGGTAACCCATTAAGTACAGAGAAAGTAATTAGGGATCTGGGGACCCAAGTTGATAGCAATCTCTCCTTTGACAACCACATTGCCAAAGTGGTTAGAAAGACCTTCTACATAGCCCACCTCATCATGAAAGGATTCACATCTAGATCAAGAGAGGTAATCATGCCCTTTATTCATCCCTCATCAGGCCCATCATAGAATACAATGCCCCTTTGGGATGTACCTTACCCGACACCTGCAGCAATTAGAAAGACCCCAAAAGTACCTCACCAGGAGGATCAAGGGACTCAAACAGATGCCATATGCTGCTCGGTTAAAAAAACTCCAGCTCTACTCAGTTGCATACCGCCTACTTCGAGGCGATCTATGCCTGACATATAAAGCTATGTCCAACCCAGAATTAATGGACATGCTCCACCTCAGTAAATCTAAATCCCTTAGAGCCACGTGCTCGAGGGACTTGAACCTCAGCACAGAAATAAATAGAACATGCTGGAGGGACAGATTCATAACCCAGAGGCTCCCTTCGCTCTGGAATAGAATTCCAATTCATGTTAGGCAGAGCACCTCACTGACTCTCTTCAAGAAGAATCTTGATGAGTGGATGGCGGATCATAGGTTTGTCCCAGGGATTACTTCCATGTCACTATTAGACAGAGGCACAGTAAACTAAACTTTAAAAAGGGCACAGTATACTCAAATCAAGGGGTGGCATAAGCCAAACACAATCAGGCTAGGCTTATAAATGCCCCAGGGCAGATAGTCTAGTATGAACCTATATGCAGAAATGTGCCTTAATCAGTTTGTACCATCAGACTTTGTTCTGCCCAGCAACAAAATAATCAGTGCTGCCAAGTCTCAAACCCAGGATGCAGTCCTTAACAATCACACCACCATACCACTACACCATCAGAGCTGTGATAATTTATAGTGCTTTAATGAACATATCCTGCATACAGGTCATTTAACATTAATTAAAAAAACAGCAGTCTCAAGTGTTGAGCCTATGACACCAAACACTTTAATCAGCAGAATGTACTACACCAGATGAGCTGTAAGTATTAATCTGTTTTTTTAAACATATCATGCAATAGAGGCATACAACATTAGGGAGAAAGCTTCATGGAACCCTTTGTGTGTTGTATATAAACACACACACGCACGCACACACACACACATATATATATATATATATATATATATATATATATATATATATATATATATATGTCTGATGAAACATATATATATATATATATATATATATATATATATATATATATATATATATGTAAATGTGCAGTCATAATATAGATATACATATATTAAATATAAAGGAAGGAAAAAAAGAATATATATATATATATATATATATATGTGTGTGTGTGTGTGTGTGTGTGTGTGTGTGTGTGTGTGTGTGTGTGTGTATGTGTAACATGCAGTGCAGTTGTATCTCAGAACCATCCCTCTCAACCTGTTAGTGCAAAGAACCTGTACAAAGACAGTAAAGGGGGGTGGGCCACATATATGGACATACTTAAAAAATCGCTGTTACAAATGAAGATGTGTTACAACAACAGTGCCTGTTTCAGCAGACAGTCACTGAAGGATATGATTATGGGAACTGAAATGTCATGTCATTTATTTACTGACATAAACCCTTGGATCTTTACCGTGATTTACCAGACAAATAGAAATAAATTGTGGAAGTGAACAAAAGTATGGTCCAAACATCTGGACATTCTGTAGAAAATCTGGCAGTGGAGAGTTATGCTCAGAAACCCTTAATGCAACAAATGTGGACCAAGCCTGACAATGTGAGGGGGATAAAGGCCTGAAAATTGGGACATGTCCAAAATATGTCAGTAGATAAGCTGTGAATGTTCATGTAGTAACAGTGCATGTCCTAACATATATCAACTGAAATATCACAATTCCAGGACTCAATTGCTTTTCATTAGTTACTGACCTCACTCCCCACATCATCCCATCCATGTGTCATGTATACATAACAGTCATGGGGACCAGATCTAAGATATTGGCCACACAATTGGACATCCTATGATATGTGGACATACAATATTAGGGAAACTACACTGAGCTACCAACCAATGTCCAGACTACAATCAGACTGACATAACACTACTCAGATCCAGCTCTTTTATTAGCAAATATAACAGGCAGTACAGGGATGTAATACTAGTGGAACACAGACAGTGGTGTGAAAGTGCATACCCCCAAACAAGTGTATCACAGTCACAACAATATACCAGTAAGCAAACTGAACACAACAGTATAATACTGTGAGACTAACCACATAGAATTTACCACTCACACATTACCCCTGCATATACTGCCCCAATTCACAGTGTAATGGGAATCCTGAGGTGTTTCATTACATTTCACAGTCAGTCCCTACAAGCATATGGACATGATAGACCACCAGCAGCTGTAGCAGCAGGCAGCATGCAGAGTCAGATAGGTAAAGGATGTATGGCACTCACAGCTGCTACTCTCCCTACCCAGCCTAAAAAATGTATAGACACAACATTGCTACGCAGTCTTGGCAGTCTGTTCACAATGGCCAGACAGACATACTGTCATATGTGCAGATTTCTACAGAATTACCAGGTTGTGGACCCACAACCCTGGCCATCGCTGCATACCATGGCTAGGAGTCTGCCAGCTCATTGTCATGCTAACTAGAGTGCAGTTGGTAATTAATGATATACCATACCTCTGCACCTCATAGTGCAGGATATCTGGACAGTGCATGGCATACTTCTGGGACAGGGGGATGGACAGAGGGACATATCACACATAATGGTGTTACAAACTGAAACAGTAGCTGCTGTTACCTGTGTTGTTATAATATCATGTCCATGAAAGAAACAATGTGTGGAACACCAATGGATGACAACACTTAGACTTCAATCCTCACATTATCCTACCAACCTCACAAAAACAGATGTTGGTCGAGGAACAAACCAAGCATAATAGGCAAACATCTGGCCAGTCTGTGGACAACATGCCAGTTGAGAGCTATATCAGAGGCATATCACTGTCAGATGTCAAGTCACACAGCAAATGCATGTCCAGACAGACTCTGTCAATGTAGCAACCCACCATGTGTATAACAACACTGACATACAAGCTGTATCAAACTCTGGAGCTTTGTCCCCCATGTTGCTGGGCTGTCTCTACATGTCCTGTCCTGTGAGATTTTTCCACCTCCTGTCTGTGAAGCTGTATCCCCTACACCTCTCTAATGACCCTCCCGCACAGGCCAGGTAAATGCACAAGGCCCACATGAAGGGCATCCCATATGTTGGAACTAGCAGCTGCGTCCAGGCCCACAACACAATACTATGTGGGCACCTACATAGATTTATGGTCTCAGCAATACCCAACAGGACAACATCAACCCCCTCAAGGTAGGCTGAATGCTTTTGGTGGACAGCAACAATACACAAACCACAGACTTCATCCCTAGATTGGCCGTACAGTCCAAATCAGGAGCACGCACTGACCTGGCATCAAGTCCACCTTTGTCTAATCAAGCATATAAGGTCACAGGTGGAGTACTGTAAGGTTAACTATGAGTACAAATTGGACACATCCACAAAGGCCAATCACAAGGCCATCTTCACATATGTCTGTAATCTCTGAGGCAACAAACCAACCCACCCTGTAATGGTGGCAATCAGACCACATACACACACAACATAGCTGTAGGCAACCTGCTGCAGATAGGTTTAGGGCAAACATCACCCCCTGGCTCAGCAGCACTATAGCTGGATATGTACAGCACCCACACCCTTCCCCTCATCACCAGTAAGCAGGTACATATTGCCTACTGAAAAGCAACAAATGTAAGTACCCATGGCACCTGATAACATCCCTGTCTGCATCCTACATGAACTCAGGTATGTGCTCCCAGCTCCATTACACATTGTAGTCACACCAAGCCTTGGCACCATACACACCACATCCGCATGGAAGATGGCCAATGTCATCTCTCGACACAGACATGAATGAGGAGTACAGGGGTAGGACATTAAGTAGGCCTCATTGGGGGGGATATGACATCTCAGGGCCAGCAGTGCAATGCAAGCAGATACAGCACTGATACAGTAAAGGGGTATGGTGTGGTTGTGAGTGGTGGCTACTGGTATTCAATGTAGATGTTCAGATTCTGCACATACGGTTACCAAATGTATGAGGTCCTGTAATGTATTTCCCTTGTTATGTCTCCCGGGTGCAATGTCGCATCAGCAAAGGTCAACTTTCCCAGCGGCTGAGACAAATATAATCATAGAAGCCATACTACACAACCATGCCATAATGTTTGGCTGGAGCCAGCAACATCTGCAAGATAGGACTGGCCTGTGGGATGACCTTGTCCACAGGGTAAATGATGTTGGCCTGCATGCATGTACATATGAGCAGGTCTGGCATCATGAAAGTGACCTCATACATCATGCCTGGCATAGGGCTGCTACAGTGGCCAGGGACCGCACAGCCACAGGCATAGGGCTGGCCTTGCAGCCCCACTGACACCCACTGGGGAGCTCCAAGGGTAACTTGGGGCACACATCCCAGTACAACATCAGAGTACAGACCCCCACATACTGGAGGTGGTTGGCACCCAGACAATGGATGAGGAGTATGCAGGTAAGGCCCCAGTACAGATTATTAGACTAGTGTACCAGACATACTTGTAACTGTAGAGTATCTACGTGCATGTGTCAGGTCAGATTGCAGTTGTGGATGGGGTTTTCTAATGCACAGATGTGCACATCTATGGTGAAGGACAGCAAATTGTGTAGTATTGGGAGTTGCACTGTAAATATGCAGACATGCTGCATCCGTCCTGTACCAATGCCACATGTTGGTCTGCTGACCATACACACCTCAGACAACTACCTAGGTCCTTCTGGTCTGCATGTGGGATGGCAGCCTGCAGCTGGTGAGTATGCAATTGTACTGTTGTGATTTGCCAATACCCAAGCATGTGAAGGCCATGCAATGTACCATGCTCACAACTGTCACTCATAGCCATATTGCTTTATGTGTATATTCACTTGTGTTGGGGTCAACTGCATTGCATCACAGTGGTCAGTACAAGGGCCTATCTGATGAGAATGTATCATCCCTGTAGCATAACTCATGATCTGTCAGTGCAAGACATCTGGATAGAGAGCAACAAAATGGGTGGACAAACAGCCTAAGGTAGAGACATGTGTGAAACGTTACTGTTATATAGTGGATATAAACAATGTACACACCCCTGTTAATATGCCAGGTGGTTGTGATGTATATACAAATTGAGACCACAATATGTCAGTCCTCATCTTTTCCAAACTGTGATGTGACCTATGACATGAACAATTACCTGTACAAACAGTATGTTGGCCACCAAATATAGTATATATAGTATACAAACCTCACAATACGCTGGATGCATATGTGTGCACACCCTTAATATAATATGTTATTGCAGCAGCTTGTGATTTACTGACAGCATACAGTCTGCTTGGGTACACACCGGCCATCAAGTAAAGGTATTCTAACACCAAATAACAGTCTGCTGTCCAAGTAGGATACTCATGTCATTTGCTCAGTTGCCTGCAACAGCAACAGCCATGACATGCAAACAGTGTACAATGCAGCAAAAGCATCTCATATTTGAAAGCTATCAGTCAAGAGTAGGGAACAACAACATTACCACAGCATTGCATACACCATGGAATACAGTGGAGATAGTTGCCAAAGGGTGGATTGAATATGGGACAACAGTGCTGTTGAATAGAACCTGATGTCCCTCCAAAAATGGTGACAACACATTTCAAGACCTGGTCAGGGAGGTTGCCAGGTGACATACATCAACACCAAGGGAGTTGCAGGAGCCTCTTGCTAGTACTGGTGTTCTGTATTACCTGTGAGAACACTCTAACACATTCTGCATATGTCTGGCCTATGGGGTAGGGTCAGAAGATGGAAGCATTTCCACACACCAAAAATATCCAGGGGTTGATACAAATTGCAATACAGCATATCATGTCTCCCAAAGGCAGGTGTGAAAATGTGGTATGTTGTAATGAGACTAGGGATCAACCTCACAGCCACAATAGCAACAAGTATGTGTATTGCACAAGCAACACCTCTCATAACTTGAAGACCAACATCCCAATGGTGAATCACACTGGTGGCAGTAGCCTTCTGTGGGGCTGCCATTTCACAGTCACAACAGGGCTTGTAGTCATGGTGGCGGGAATTCTGAACATTTCCTAATAACACCCACTTCTGCCCAAAATCCATCAGCCATCTGCAAGAATGCTGAGGATGAGGAGGTGTGTCAGCCTTCAACATGACAAAGAACTGAAGCATACATACAAAGCTACCTAATAATGGCTCCACCTGAACACAAACATGGTTATGGATTGGCCCAGCCAGGGCCTAGACCTACACCAGATAGAAACAGTGTGACCTGATGAGGGCTGTTCACATGAGCTGCCCTTGCAATCTGACAGAGTTAGATGACCTTGCAGGGAAGAGTGGTCAAATAATGCCAAGTCAGGATGTACCATGTTGATAGACACCTTCACAAGAAGAGTGAATGCTGTAAGCCACTTACGTTGTGCTTCATCAACTTATCATTTTAAGAGTGTGCAGACTTATGCAATCACCATATTGTACATATTGCAGTCATTATATTTTACACGTAACACATGTGTTTGTTTATCGTCATATGTCACATGGAAGGTGGGTGACATATTTGAATGCATTATTGCGATCTCATCTTGTATATTACAAGAACAAGGCGTGTTAACAGGGTTGTGTACACTTATTATATCCAATGTAAGCTTACAAGGCTGGTGGTGTAACAGAAATTGTATGACCATAGATTTACTGCTCATTTGGTGATTTGACACTCACATGTATCTTATTAATCAGTGATGTCACTCCTCAGATCATCCCACTTATGTAACAAAGAAACACAGGGGTTATGAGAAATAGAGAAAACATATGAGCCTGACCTCTACACATCCAGTGAGGATATGTACAGTTGTGATGTATGTTCTGTAGTACTTGCCACTGTGCTATACAGGTGAACAGCAATGATGTGTACATGAATGCAGTCTGTGCTGGGGGAACAGCCATCACATACTAATGCTAATCACATATCCCAGAACTCTATATTGTCAGTTACATGTAGTAAAACTGGCTGCAATGTGGTCTGTAGTGCAGAATCAGATTTGCTGTATCCAGGACTGTTGGTAAGCTTCTGAGCCCCCCAAGCCTTTCTGTGTTGGAGGGAAACCTTCTAGCTTATCAGTGGGAGTGGTAAGCACTAGGTAGCCTATCTACCACAAGAGGCTTTTGGCCCATAAATTGTAGTTTATTGGCAGTTTGGGCAGTTTACCATCTCTTTCACTTTCTGGTTTAAAAGCCTGCATTTGCGCTTGTTTCCCACCTTTTCTGTAACTAGTCTAGTCCAGATACAGATTTGCTGTATCCAGGACTGTTGGTAAGCTTCTGAGCCCCCTCCCCAAGCCCTTCTGTATTGGAGGGAAGCCTTCCAGCTTATCAATGGGAGTGGTAAGCACTAGGTAGCCTATCTACCACAAGAGGAGAGGTTTCTGGCCCAGAAATTGTAGTTACTGGCTGTCTGGGAAGTTTTTCCATCTCTTTCAACTTTCTGGTTTAATAGTCCGTGTTTGCGCTTGTTCCCCACCTTTCCTGTCACTAGTCTAGTCCAGGTACAGATTTGCTGTATCCAGGACTGTTTGTAAGCTTCTGCGCCCCCCAAGCATTTCTATGTTGGAGGGAAGCCTTCTTGCTTATCAGTGGGAGTGGTAAGTAATAGGTAGCCAATCTAACACAAGAAGAGTGGTTTTGGCCCAGAAATTGTAGTGTATTGACCATTTGGGAAGCTTTGCCATCTCTTTCTACTCTCTGGTTTAAAAGCCCACATTTGCACTTGTTTCCCACCTTTCATGTAACTAATCTAGTTCAGATACAGATTTGCTGTGTCCAGGATTGTTGGTAACCTTCTGAGCCCCCCAAGCCTTTCTGTGTTGGAGGGAAGCCTTCTAGCTTATCAGTGAGAGTGGTAAGCACTAGGTAGGCTATCTACCACAAGAGGAGTGGTTTATGGCCCATAAATTGTAGCTTATTGGCCATGTGGGCAGTTTTTCCATATCTTTCAACTTTCTCATTTAAAAGCCCACATCTGAACTTGTTTCCCACCTTTCCTGTAACTAATCTAGTCAAGATACAGATTTGCTGTATCCAGGACTGTTTGTAAGCTTCTGAGTGGTGCCAAAGTCTGCTCTTCAATTGTTCCCTTAGATCTGCTAGTTCTCTCCTCTCCTGTACTTTTACTAGCTTTTTAGTTTAGCACTTTACCAGACTTCTTGTAGCAATTATTGTAGCACACACAAGTACTACCAGCACTAAATGTTCTACAAGGAAACAACCCCAGTATTTATTAATGCCCTCCTCTCCAGGCATCTCTAAAGGTCAGTTCCCTGTGCTTTCTCCTATTAACCTGGTGAACTTGGGCATCCTGAGGCAATGTAGCAACCGCCTCATGTACGCTGACAACCCTATCCTCTTACCTCCAAACACTCAGACTTGTGAGAGATGCACTTATATATCCAAACCGGAAGCCACACACTCTCCAGCTAAGACTGGAATAGCTGGTCAAGAGGAGAAGGTCAAAATTTGCACCATACCACATGGAAGATATAGCCCTCCAGAACACACACCATCACTGCCTTCACTTAAAAACACAAACCACACACCCACCTTCACAGAGGCTCTCAATAAAAATCTACCCAAACAGCACAGACCTCCAAGGCAGAAATGCACCTAACCACCACAACATAACACTAATCATGAGACACATAACTCTCCTAAACAGTGTGCCACTCAACCAAAGCCCCTAAGGCAAAACAGCATGTCCAACACACTAGTCATAGGTAACTCAATAGTGAAGCACACTGATGTCCCACTCAATAAGTTGAATAAGGAGAAAGTAACAATCAGCAGCCTGTCAGGTGCCAGTATCTGCCACATAACGCACGTACTCAGGTCCCTCAGCAACAGGTGCAAATATGACTCTGTCATTGTACATGTGGGTGTGAATGACCAGAGATGTAACTCCCTGGACTACATGAAAAGAGATATGGAGGAACTCTTGGATTATGTAGCCCAGGTGAGTATGACCCTAGCCCTGAGCAGCATCCTACCAACACCCAGAATTATACCACAGTACAAGCAGAAAATGATTGATTTCAACAATTGACTAAGTTTCTGGTGTCATTCTAAGGAGATCCTGTATCTGTCTGCCTGGGATGACATGACTGACAGACCTCAATGCTTTGCCAGAGATGGCCTGCATCTGTCACCCCTGGGCTTCCAGATAATGGCCAAGGCTCTTGCAACCCCTAAAGTGCCTTTTTTAGGCAATGTTCCAAAGACCAAATTACCACCATAACAGCTACAAACAAATGCACTCTGAGAGTCATGCTGCTCAATGCTAGAAGTCTAAATCTCAAAATGCACTCGCTCAAAGCAGTCCTTAAAATGGAGAACATCGTCATTTGTGCTGTAATAGAGACCTGGTTCAAGGCAGCAGAAAGCACCCCTGCACTACCAGGCTATAACTCATTTCACACCTTTCAGCCCCAGAACTTGGACCGAAGCTCCAAAGGTGGTGGTTTTTCCATATTCATAAAGGATGAGCACACCTCCAGACAGACTGGTAGCCAACATAACGCATCTGAGATACTTCAGGTGCAGCTAACATTGGGTAAGACAGCGATTAAGGTCATAGCCTGCTATAGGTCTCCAAACATGTCCCAAGACTAACACTTCACATTCTGTAGCACCCTGGAGAATAGAATATCCAACCTAACACTCTCATACTGGGTGACTTCAACTACCCCTCCATTAACTGGGAAAACTACTCATGTACCAATACACTTGCCCAGTGCTTTCTGGAATTCATTAATTCCAATGCATTGGACCAGCTTGTTCTTACCCCCACTAAAGGTAGCAACATCCTTGACCTGGTCATTACTAACATGGGTGACTGTTGCACTACACCAATAGTCAACTCCTCCCTGGTTAGATTGGATCACAAACTAATAACCTTGGATATCCACATCCCTCCCACCCCCCACCCCCACAAAGGTAACCACTATTAAAAACTTCTACAAAGCTAACTTTGGGCTCCTAAAAACAGAAGTGGCTAACTTCACGGCACCCATACAAATGCAGAATAGTTGCATGACCGCCAAATCATACACCAATGCACTGTACGAACACATACACAAATGCATGGATCTCGCAATACCCAATAGAACCAAGATGCTCTCAAAAAAAAAGGAATGAGTTTGTCTTGTCCCTAAAAATAAACAAACAACAGAAGGAGGAAACTGGTGCAGAATAAGGTGAAGTCCCAAGACTGGAAAAACTCTCATCAGCCTCAACAAAAGGTTGAGATCCCTCATCAAATCCTCTAAAGCTAGCTATGGAAACAGAACTGCAGCAGATAGTAAAGACAACCACAAGGCCTTCTATAGTTATGTAAAGAATCTCCACTGCAATACCCAGATTTGCTCTTAGCTACTGCAGAATGCTACCTCCTATACTGAGCCAACAGATATTGCCAATATACTGGCCAACAGATTCAGTGCTAACTTTACCCCTCTTCCCTCCCCAAAGGACCAATTACAATACCAGTAGATTGCCAGGCACCCAGTATTACTGCTGCATGGGTTAAAACAGCACTGCTAAGGCCAAGAATACAGCTTCTATGGGACCTGACAATATCTCTGGCTGTGATCATCATGAACTACAAAGTGAACTGGCACCTCACCTGTGTGCCCTGTTCAATCACAGCCTCATCTCAGGCTTTGTCCCTACCAAATGGTGCACTGCTACAGTCATCCCTCTCCACAAACGAGGAGCGACTACAGGCCCCAGAAATTATCGTCCAATTAGCCTTACGAGTCTGATATGCAAAGCTATGGAACACATTATCATGGACCTAATAGACAAGGATGTAGGGAATCTCCAAACTCTGGATCCCACACAGTTTGGTTTTGTGAAGGGTAGAGCATGCCTGCTCAACTTGGTTGACTTCTTTGAGTCAGTCAACAGAGCTGTGGATGAAGGCAAGGTGGTTCATACAGCCTACCTTGATCTGGCCAAGGCCTTTGAAGCCATTCCCCACTCAGGAATCATAGAAAAGTCACTAATCTAGGCATAAACTCCTATATCACTAGGAGGTTGCAAACTGGCTCACAGATAGAACTCACAGTGTGAATGTAGCTGACTCCAAGTCAGACTGCCGACTAGTCAAGAGTGGAGTCCCACAGTGTTTGGTCCTTGGTCATCTCCTGTTTGATATCTACTTCCCTGAAGTCTAGGCCAACACAAAGGGACTCTGGCTGACAAGGTTTGCAGATGATTGCAAGTTGGTAGTTATTATTAACTCCCGAAGTGATGTTGGCATCCTACAGAAATGCCTCAATGACACCAAAGACTGGTGTCAGAACCATGGCCTTAAGCTCAATGCCAAATAATGTGTTGTCATCCTCCTTGGGAAAAAACCCAGTTCCCTTTAATTACCACATTGATGGTAGTCCACTGAACACAGAAGGCATTATAAGAGATCTGGGAACACAGGTTGACAACAACCTCTCTTTTGACCACCATGTTGCCACTGTGGTCAGAAAGTTTTTACTCTACATTTTATGGTAGTTTTCCACTGAACACCAGAAGGCATTATAAAAGAGGATTTT